>NW_020447963.1:860350-861731 GCF_003343035.1 Apteryx rowi
GCCGCTCCCCCGCGCCAGGGGTAGCCGGCTGCGCGGCCAAGGGCGGACGGCGGAGCGCGGCGGCCGCGGCCCGGCAGGGCGAGGGGGCCGGGAGCAGCCGCTGTGCTGCTGGGTGGCACCGGCGCCATGGGCTACAGCGGGGGCCGAAGGATTGCCCCACAGTCGCAGTCCTGGGCTGTAATTTCTTGAGACGGGCCCCCAGCATTGTGTCCGTCTTCCTCCCTGAAGAGAGCGGCATCTTGCTGAACTGTCCCGCGGTGCTGGAGGGCCCTGTAGTCACTCAGCACCCTGTCAAAACACTTTCCTCTTCACCCCCTTTCTAGGTGCACATAGGACAGCACAGCAAGCTGTCCTATACTTAAGCCAAACTATTGCAAAGGTGAGACAAGGAGGGACACTAAGGGACAAGACAAAAAGAAAAAAAAAGAAAAAACAAAAAAAAGCCCTGTACGGAAGCTCCTCCTGGTCTCTGGCACTCTTCCTGACAGGTTGAAGGAAATGCTCACAGGGTTTTGCGTGAAGGTCAAGGTCTCACTGTTGTCACCCAGACAGCTGTGCGATGGGGTAAGCCAACCAGCTGAACTGAAAGTGGAAGCTCGTTACCACATCAAGTCCTTTTCTTGGTCTGCCCTCTAACACAGTCCTAACTGAACTCCTCCTGCAAGCCAAGGAGGTGGTTTTGCTTGTGTAGTCTCCTTTGGTCTCTGCACAAGGGTGGAGTTTAAAGCTGTTTGCATCAAGAAATAGTCTAAGCATGGAGATCACTTCATAAGCCACAAGCCCCTTAATGTTTGCAGACCAGATTATTTGCATGTGTTAGAGACAGGTAGTGTTTTTACAAGTTACTATTGTCAAAGCCTATACTGACCAAAATTCAATTTTTATTTCAAACATGAAAACTCAAAGTGAATTTCAAGGCAAATTACCAGCCTATCTTAGTCTAGGCAAAGTCAATATGTGATGCAAAATGGACTGGTTTGCCTACCTGTTTGCATCTCTTTAAAAGTACTCTGGGAATGTCATCTAGCTGAAACCAGGAGTTCTGCAGCACACAGCAGTATGTATGTTGGGAAATGGAATAGAGTTTTTAATTTGTGTTCTTAATTTGCTAATAAAGGGACTCAGCAGACTGGGGCACTCCAGCAGGCAGGTTGAGAGGAGCTGGATATAGGTCATGTTATTAAACAATTCAAAAATCAATGTTGCCCTTGTGCTTAAGAGGAAAAAAAAAAGTGAGTTTCTAGGAGAAAAAACAAACCAAGTAAAATCCTTTACAAATTCCCTCTGGGCTTTCTATGTACAAGATAGAAATGTTATAACAGTTTAAAAAAAAGAAAAAAGGAGGAAGGAGGAGGAAGGAGGAGGAAGGAGGAGGAAGGAG
>NW_020447963.1:862058-900136 GCF_003343035.1 Apteryx rowi
AAAAAAAAGATGAAGCCTAGCAGGCATTTCCACCCCATTTTCCAGGTCATTTTGAAAGACTGTTAAAAGAGTCTGCCTTCCACCTAACCCCCAAAGGGCCTAAGACACTTTAGTGAGAGCTTTTTGCACTGCATAGCATGAAACAAAGCAACTACAGTAGATAGATGCAAAAGAGTATAGGCACAACACTAAAACTAACAACAAAAAGCAACAGAAATCACCTTTGCCATATCAAAGACAAACTACACAGCATTAAACCTTGTACATTTTTCCCTTTATTAAAAACATCACCACCATGTAAAAGAAGGCCTGACATGAACCAGACCTTGCAAGCTTGGATGAGCAATGACATGTTAATGATACTAATACTTTTTCCGTACTTCAGCTAAGCTCCCCTTGCTCCAAGGGTTAGATGTTAATGCTCAGCTAAGAGTGGCAACAATGAGCCTGCCAGTTGACAGAAGACACTGATCACTATTGGGATTTTTACTGCTGTGCTTTATAAACCTTGTCATCAAGTCTCACTGTTTTGAGAGCAGCCCTGATGCCAGAGCTCTCGCCAAGGGAAGGAATTTTCTGGGGGATGAGGGGGAGGAAAAAAGTTTTCTACAATACAGTCACATTTTGCAGCACTACTTAGAGCCTGAATTTCTAGAAGAAAAAGCAAACAGAGAAATCTTTGAGAGAAAAACAAAAGCCTTTCAGGGCATCTTTGTACTGTGTTATAAAACTTAAAAACAACAACAAAAAAGCCCACAAAAAAACCCTAGGAGGTATTTCCCCCCCCCCCCCCCATCATTTTAGAAGTTACTAGGTCAGGAGGTAGCATTAAGCTCCTAACAGGATTATACTGGATATTCCTGCATTTAATTCCAACAACTGCATTTGGAAAATATTTAGCAGAAGCTATTACCATCCATTGCGTTGAATGGGTAACAATCAGCACTATAATAACGATTCCTGCTATAAAAGATCTTCTACGTTTTGGTCTTTCATGAATGCTATGGTATCTCTGTACTCCGGCTTTATTTCTCTTGCACACACCATTTTCAAATCTCTCACACACACACACAAACACTTTGACAAAGCTGTATCCAGTGCCATTTGACAATACATAGACAAAATACATAATGTTTTAAGTGTGTCCTTTTATCATCCGGCAAATTTGCAGTTTACACTTGGGTGACATGGAAATGGCACAATTAGACTGATACGATGACCAAGAACATCTGTGCACATTGTTAACAACCTGTCATTAGGTGTTGCTGACTCACCTACCTCACACAGATGGAAGAAGACTCTTTAAATTGGCTTTACTCACTCTATTAGCTTTCCCAGAGGGTCATGTTAGGCAACTGCTCTAATGGTGTGTGCCAATGCTGCAAAATACGCTCTGACACTCCCATTTTCCCTTCAGTTACTGTGGATGACATTAAGACGTGGGTTACACCTACTAATCAATGCATTCAGAACCTTGTTAACACAGTGCAGGTAATGCTACAGCCCAGGGACAGGGGACAACTAGTTGTCATTTTCTCACCTGCCCCTAGGCAGGCACCAATAGCAGAAAGAAAAGCAGAGAGAACTGCCAGAAACCACAGGTGTGCCCTGCAGGCACTGAAGCACGTCCTCCTGAAGTCTCCGAGCCCTGCCGTATTCATCACTTGCATCATGCAGTTAGAACCTGTAGCAAAGGGCAGGGGAAGCAGCAGTTTCCTTTCACTATTTGGGAAGCCAAATTTTCTTGTAGAGGCTTCTTACCTTCAGACTGTACTCACATACCTCACACGTTCTGTGAAAGCAAGCCAAAACCACCTAATGGCTTGCATGCTATCTCCACACCAGAATGAATGAAAAACAGCAAGCCATCTTTACAGGGACCTACCCTAGACTGACGTCAGTGCGCAAGGCTTTGATCTGTACAGCTGTGAGCAAGCTGTGGACAAGAGTACTGCCCGAGTGCCTTCCCCATCATCCAGTTCCCAGTGTGAGCACTAAGGAGAGCCACCTGCAGAAACTGGCAACACGAGCCATTGCTGGAAGAGACCAACGTGCACTATCTGCTCCCAGCGCCACCTCAGCAAACCATTTCCTAAGCTTCCCCTGTTTTCATGCATCTCTTCTACTTCAACAAAAGGAATTATAAAATGGCACATGCTATTCCCCACRCCTAAGTTGCTCTTTTGAGTGAAAGCACAACTGAAGGCATGTACTGTGGAGTCCAGCACAATTCATTAAGCAGAGCTGTCAAAAATTGAAGTGAGACGTATTAATAAAGTAAAGCCTGAGACAGCTTCAAAGGATAGTGCCTGAATATAAAGAAGTTTTGAGATAAAAAACCAGAAAAGCCATGATCCTTGTATGTGGAACTTATTTTTGTATAAAGAATTTTTTTTTTTGTTAACACAGGTGGTAAAGACAATATCCCATTTCCCTTATTTTACTTGCAAGTCGGTAGATATAATGACCTCAGTGCCTAGAGGATTTAATATGACCATTTCATACCAAAGATTCACAACAAATCTTTGCTTCGCTTAGATTCTCTCTGCAACTTCGAAAAACTGCCTCAGTAACATTATTTCAGCTATGCTATGCATTTCTTGCTATGCAGGTGCCACTGCATCTACAAAATGAAAATTTCTGGAGAAGTAGCCTGACATTTATTTGAAAGTAAGAGGCCACACAAACTCTTGGTCAGATGCATGTACTCCACAAGTGTGGAAACTTTATTATTATTATTTTTTACAGGCATAACAGAAGGAATGAGTATAATAGACTGTTAGATGCCTCATCGCATATATAAAAGCTATTTAAGCAAAAGTCTAATACTTTCTTAAAACTAAGGGGGATATAAATTGGCCGCAAAAACACTTAATCAGAAAATTAGGTTCACAAAACTCAAGGAGGGAAGTCTGAAACAGTCTTTGACAGTAAAACCTGAAGCAAAGGCCTCAACAGTTCCAGATGCCACATTTAAGAACAGGAGTATGACTTTTTCCAGTACCAGGATGGTTTCATGTACCAAAAGGTTGTTTCCACATCTAAACAAACTTCTTCCTCTCTTCTGATTAGAAAGTGTGGGGGGGGTGTGGGGGGTGGGAATTCATGAAAGGCTGTACAAACTGATTTAAAGACAGTTTTGTGGTTAAAGTAGTGGGTTGGGTGACCTGTGCTATATTTCTTCTCAGCCACTTATTTCATGTGTGAACTTGGGCAAGTCACAGACAATTTACACTGATTTCCAATTAGTAGACCCTAGGCTGGCTTCCTTCAGTTTACCTAATTCAGATTATAAACATACTATCTTAATATTTGCCAGCCATCATACAACAGAGCCCCCAATCACACTAAATAAAGATAACTGGTTAAATATTTATACACTGCTGTTTTTGAAGTTAATTTTTTTCTTCCTCAGTGAGTTTAGATCACAAGTCATTCCTCAACATCCCTCCTCCAGAAACTCAGAGGACGTTCAGGACATCAGGTCCCATGACAACTCATTCTTTTGAAGCAGCTTTGACAGAAATGGGAATACCTAGTCAGCCAGCTCTGCTCTGCTCTGTGCATACATGCCTAAGATGGTGCCTTCAGTTGTTCTTATTGTGCTGCTCTTCTCAGCCTAGCCCTGGGGAGAGGGTGTTTGTGCACCGGTTCAGAGTAGCAGTGTCTGCTTTCACCAGGAGTGGCTCTACTTTCCAGTCAGACAAGCTGGCAGGAGAAGCAGCACCCTGAATTTGCATTAACCTGCCTGACACAGGGAACAAGCATCAGGCTTCACAGTGAGCCAGACATACCAGGGCTTTCCTACAGTCCCCAAAGGGCACCTACTGCCTCTTCAGAAAGCCCCATCCCACTATATCTTCTACTGCTGCATTTGTTAGGCCAAAGATAGTTTTGGAGATACTTGCTTGTAATGCAAGTATAACTTGAAAGTGCCACACGCATCCTAAAGCACTCTTTGCACCACTTTGTAGCATAACATTTACAGCCATCTTCATGGGCAGGAAAAAAGGGTCTCAGAGCAAAAGCTAACTTTGAGCCTTCCCTGGTATAGAGGGTGATAGAGGGGTCATCAAAAGAATCTACCTTTAATTCCTAGTCCC
The DNA here is from genome assembly GCF_003343035.1 of Apteryx rowi. Taxonomy (NCBI): domain Eukaryota; kingdom Metazoa; phylum Chordata; class Aves; order Apterygiformes; family Apterygidae; genus Apteryx; species Apteryx rowi. The sequence continues at coordinate 866,162 of NW_020447963.1, forward strand.
AAATTAAACTGTGACCTGTTTTTGGGGGGGTAAAGAGAAATGCTACTTCACAACTAAACTGAACCAGTTCTCATGTTCTTTCCCAGAGACTGACAAGATTACACTCAACTCTTAAATGCCTGAACAAGACAACTTTCTGTTGGAAGTGAAGTAACCATTAAGTCACTGGTTAAACTTTACTGAAGAACTACAAGCCGAAGGCCACTCTTTTCACTTTCTCTCAAGTCCATGAGCACCAGCCTCATTTGATTCTCTTGCATTCAGCTGTCCTCAAGTCATACAACTTACCTGGTCCTTCCACGTTTCCTTCTCTCCCAGACAGCAGCTTTGTTCTCCATCCGCCACTCCTCATCCTCCTCTCCTTCAGAGTCCTGGAAACAGCTGCACCGTAAGCAACTGCTTGGTTTGGAACTCCTCTTTCAAAAGGCAAGGGGTCATCACAACATTTTAGGAAACAGATCTGCTCTTTCCACACAGGTTACCAAAGACTGAAGCTGCAGTAGTATGAGCTCAAACAGTCCCTTCTTAGGATGAGAGCTTTCATAGCAGAGCAGAGACTGAATGCACTGCCCACACAGAATTGTCCCTGGGGATTAGTCAATTTGTCCTCTGCAACTAAAGGAAAACATGTGTGGTTCAAGGAAATAATTTTGAAGAGAAAGAACTTAGGTCACTCTATAGTCAAGTCTTCCCATATTGCTCAATGGCTTATCACAAGTGAGTTGGTTTAAGAGAAAATAACTCACATCAGGACACTCTGAAATTAGTCTCCATTGACATTTCAAGAGAGAGTTCAAGACCACCCCACAGAGTAGCAACATACTTCACTCCAGGTCAGTGAGCAAGCAAACCTTGTCCTGTTCTGCCAAAGCTCAACTTAAGACTTTGTTAGGACTTCAGTCTACAACAACCAACTTACATCACGTTGAAGGTAGGTATTTAAAGGAGGTTTATTGGGGCTAACACTAAATTCAAACAGCCACAAGTTCATTTTCCATGTTTACCACACCAACTGTTGACAGATGAAGTCTCAGTGGAAAGTCCAAGTTCTCATTTCACTGTGACTTGCTGAAATGTGACTACAGACTGTATTGTTTGACATCTGATCTTCAGAAAGAGATGATATGTTTAAAACCATTCCACCAAATACATTTAAATCATTACTTAAAAATCAAAACAATTTGGAAGTTTTGAAACATAAAGCTGTTAGTATGAAATTAGCTTTTATTTTTACCTCAAAATAAATGCACATTTAACATTTATTCAAAATGAAAACTGAAAAAGGGTATCTTAAACAAGAGGGAACTAAAACAGAGCAAACATTCGCAAATATCCTCAAGTTCTTTCTCCTGCTATTGCCCACCTCTGTTTGGCTAAAAACACAAGCTTGAGTTTTTTGGTCAGTTTGGTCAATTAAAAGAAACACTTGATAGCCCAAAAACTAGAAGTGGTATAAAACAAAACCAGGTACTCATTCTCATCAGAATTCAGTTCCATGTGTTGCCACACATTTTATATAAAACTTTCACTAACTGTTATACTAAATAGGATTTAGTAACCTCTTCTGCAGTTTAGCTCTTTTGATATCTTGATAAGAGAAGTCAATGCTTAAGCATGTCAGAAGTCAACGCTATAGTGTAACTACAGTATAACTCTAACAGGGCTTCTAAATATTGTTCACCAGAGTGATGTCTTATAGTTGAATTTCAGTTTCAGCAGGTACTTCAGATTTACCTGAGCAACATCATACACGATATACCTTGGAAGAACATTAAGGAACAAAATACAGTTGTTGATATTAATAACACAAGTTGTAGCAACCCCCTTCCCCCCAAACCCTTTAAACACAGTCTAACTTCACTTCTGAACTTAAGTCAGCATACAGATGCCTGTGTGATTACGTGGGTCTAACAGCTCAAACCAAGAATCTGTAAATTTGACTTTCTTTGAACATAAAAATGTTTTATACAATAGTCAGGAACAGACATAAGAGAATTCATGATGGTGCAGCAGGAAACCTGAGTGACAGGCAAGTGGACCGACTTCAATACGGGCTGTACTTTTGTCAGCCAGAGACATAATGCACAATGTCTTCCTCGCTATCTGAACAGTGGAGCAAAGTAGCCTCCAGACCTGGAATACTCAACTTCTAGTTGTAGGTCTATTGCTATTTTCCAGCACAAAATCATTAATCTCCTCTTAATTTCCCCATCTGAAAAACTCAAACTGGATTCACACAGAAGAGCACTACAATGGCTGGCAGCGCTGGAACATTTTATGACTGCGCTGTACTGTTTACATTTCTTCAGAAGACAGTTCCAGCTTGCCTACCTGTTTCTCAATGCTTTAGGCCACAAACTTACCTCTAACTCCAACATTAGATGAAAAGCATCTTCATTAAGCACAACGTAAAACAAAGTGGATATACGTCAGATTATTTGAACTAGATATAGTTAACTGTATTACCTTTTATCACCTGCCCAAGACAGACACTATACCGAAGAAAATCCAAGACTAAAGCCAGTACTGCCGTAAGTTCTGTTGCCAAGACTGCTTGTAAGAGGAAGACAACTTACCAAGAAAAGAGTCAGTTTCTAAACCACCCAGAGATTGTATTAATGGATTATTTGCTTCACCGGCAGTGAAAAGATTGATTTGGGATCCTAGGCATCATGTATTCTCATGACCTTCTGTGAATATGGAGTAAATGTATTAATTCGGGGACACTTCAAACTGCCTAGAAAGAGGCTTAAAGGCTACACCTCTGATGGCCATTCTGAGGTTTACCTTAATATTTGCAAAGGGTTTGGAGAACACAGGAGAAGCTGTGTGACTCCATCTGGCCCTGGAGCCTTCTCCCCCATCTCCTCCTGGCCAAGCTGGGCAGCCACAGCAACAGAGGAAGAAACCAGGCTGGAGAGACAAGAAACTGCAGGGTGTGTTCCCCCTCCCTCAGCCTCTCACATCTCTGGGCGAGGCACTACCGGGCAGCGTCCCCCGGCTACCCCGATCTTCAGGGTAAGTCCCATTGAGGCCTGGGGAGGGGTGGGGTGGTTAGCTCTACTCCATGGCCCCCCCTCAGTTCCCTCTGACCTTCTCAACCCTTTGATCCTCATCCTCTCTATTTTTTTCATTTGTAGTTTTCTGTCATCATTTGATCTGTCTCCCTGTCCCCATCCCCTTTTCTTTGTGAAGCAGAGGGGATTTGGCTTTGTTAGGGACTAGAGAACAACACAAACAGCTATTTGCTGCATGCACTGTTTCCTCTTTTGCAGTATGACAGCGTGTGACAATTTTAAAGTCATCTCCCCTGGGAAAAAGACTCTAAATTGTCTGAGCACGCCACAGGAGAGGTAAAAGAAACAAAACACTTCCTGCCAAATCTTGACTGACTGACACTGGAACTACGTCCTGCTAAACTCAGCGACACGGACACACAGTGCAGCCAGCACAGTAGCAAAGGATACTCATTATACAGAAGACAGGTATCATTAATTCCTGTTGAAATCCCATTCCCTAAGGGAACCTCTACACCATCCAGGGTGGTAGTGGCTGTGGGATCAGGTGCAGTTTTGCCCAAGCCTAGAAAGGGAAAAAGCATTAGTTACAAGTCTAAAAGGCAAACATAGACTTCGTACATGAAGCAAATGACTTGGCCAGCCAAGTATTACTTTGTTGGTATTGTCAAATGCTGACAAAGAGCAAAAGTATCTTAAAAAAGAGTGCAAAGGATATAGAATATTTAATTCAGCATAACCATATCTGTGATAATAGTAACCCTGCTACATTAAAAGTGAGAATTTTAGACTTTGTTTCCTTTGATCATAAAGGTTAGTCAATCAAATCAGACAATGAGACTATCCTTACAGTTCTCATATCCTAGCTCCATTAACAGATACATGCACATTGTAACATTTTCAGGGAAGTATAACAAACTAGTTCTTATCCTCTTTAAACTCCTCAATACAAATCTGATTTGACATTCATAGTGCGAGTAGTAGGCATTGTAAAAGATGCTAAGTCATATTTTATTCTATTTTAGGCAGATGATTTTTCAAGACTATCAAAATGAACAGTTTGAGAAAAGCCACGCATTACTGAGTGTTACTGTTCTCCCATCTCTGAACAGAGGATAATCATGATTACCATTTTTCCCTTGATTTAGAGAACTAAGCATTCTCTCCCATCTTCTTTTTCAGTGCAATATACTGATACTTTTTGCTGATAGAAATGTAATGAGAACAGCTGTTCCATCTGAACTTTTACTGTTAGCCTTTCCTTTCTCTCTGAGCTTCTAAGGCACTTTGAAAGCTAAACAATTATTCTTCTGATCTATCAAACCTCTCATCTTTCTTCTAATATACACTGTATTGTCACTTTGAAAGTGAGTAAAAAGTTGGAGAATGCATCTTACTTATTCTCTTGTGTAACATCAAATGAAAGTCGCCTCCTGAACTTTAGGCAACCTGACAACTTCCTTCTTATGCTTTCAGGTGCGTTATCTTCTATCTAAAAAAACCATATACTTGCACACACACAGATGTAACTATAAGGCAACATTATGCAAACTCTTAAAGAAAGAAGAGTTATGAAACGACTACAGTTCTCTTCACTAAACACCACAAGGTAAAAGTTTGCTGTGAATAACGGATTACCAATGACAACAGCTAATGCTTACCTTTCACACTGTGTTTTCCCTTCGGCAACTTTGTTATGTGAGAAGCATTCTTTAGCTCATACCTGGACAGCACAAAGAACACATAACAGCATTTTACATTCGTCTTAAACCATCTGGGTGAAAAAGCACATTTTTTTCAGGCTTCAGCAAGTTAATAATAAAGTTAATAGGAATTCTATTTTGAAACAGAGCAATATTAGAGCTGCAGTATTCCTTCTTTGTCTGTTATCAATTTTAAAGATATTGGCATTTAATACAACATTCTAGACTGGCACCACTGACTTTTTCCCCAGATAATTCTTGCTTAAAGAAAAAAAACCCAAACCCCTCGTTTCTAAGGAAATACAAAGTGCTCTTTTTTCGCTCTGAAGAAAAGGCTTGCTATTTCAGCATCACCTTCTACTGTGATAAGTTACTATGTTTGGCAAATGCTCTTCACAAGTTACTTACATATTTCCAAGGGCAACTTCTCCCAGTAGTATGAGGCCTATGGGATCAGCCTGAGATGTGTGACAGTAGTTGGCACTCTTGGATACCATGTCTGCAAAATAGATGCCCTTCCCAAACATGTAGCCGGTCTGAAAGCAGCAAAGAAAGGAGAGAGGGGAAAAGAAAAAAAAAAAAAAAGATTGGAACAATAATATAAAGGCAGCATTGAACCCACTTGGCGATTCCCAGGAAGACAAAGCTGTGACACAAGCTTTTGCAGACACTGGTCAGCAACCACTCTTGACACCCAACAGTATGTGCATTTTCAGGGATAACATCAGGTCCTCCTCACACCAAAACTCTCATATTTACGCTCTCTCTGACTGTGGCCATCTCTGGCCACAGGGATGAAAGTCAGAGAAGGTATCTGCTTCACGTACCACAGGAGCTTCAGGAGGAGCTATCCGGAGACCCTGTGAGAGGATACCAGCAAAGTTGGTAGTGCGGGAACCGTGCCACAGCAGCTGGCGATTATGAAGCTGCTTAAACGGCTTGTACCGCTGACTCTCTCCTTCACGTTCAATCCTGAAGATCTTCAATTCAAAATGGGATAGGAGAAGAAGAAAAACAAACAAGCAAATAAATCATTACCTTCATGCAACTAAGCAGATGAAAATCACTCAGTCATGAATATAAATTAATCTGCTAGGAAAACTGATCTGAAAGGTATTTAGCATTTGCAATCTGCCATGTCATGCTAGCTTTGATCATATTGTACTTGTTGTTGATTACTCCTCCACCCTCCCTACAGGATTCTCATGAGATGGTAGCTTTCTGGAAAATCATCTTAGGAACTAAGCCTCAGCTTTAGAAGACAATCTCCTCCCCCCATCCTTTCTTTGAGGCCAGTTACAATAAAAGACACTCCAAAAGCAAGACACCCTGGTGAGCTTAGACTCATCTGTTTGCCTAGGCTTCTGCCATCCTTAACAGTCTATCAAGCCATTCTTTCAACAAGAGAAGCTTGAGAAGCTACTCAAAAATAATCATAAAAAAAACACAAGCAAGTAACTTATATAAGTCAATTTTTACATAATGAAACCCCAGTATTCCCCATTCTTCCAGAACTTACATCCACAACTTTGAGGTCATACGCATTATGAGTAGCAGCATGTGTATTTTTCACATATTGTTTTATAATCTTGGCTTCTTCTGAATCTTTGTCAACAACCTGCAGAGAGGAGAACAAGAAAAATTTCTTTAAAATACAAGCTAGCAGTCCTGTTATAACATTTGAGGATATCCACCCTAAGCTTGCGACTCTCCAGTATAAGCCTCCTCTGTATTACATCATTTAGGTAGAAATTTATTCCTAGCTGGAGAAGCTGTGTGAGAGAGCACTTAGAATCAAAGAATGGCTGAAGTTGGAAGGTGCCTCTGGAGATCGTTTAGACCAACCACCTGCTCAGAGCAGGGTTGACTAGAGCAGGTTGCCCAAGGCCATGTCCAGTTGGGTTTTCAATGTTTCCAAGGGTGCAGACTCCACAACCTCTCCAGGTAATCTCTTTCAGCATTCGACCACCCTCACAGTAAAAAAAAAAAAAAAAAAAAATTTTTTTTTTTTTAAGTTTAAGATAGAATTTCCTGTATTTCAATTTGTGCCCATTGCCTCTTGTTCTGTCACTAGGCACCACTGAGAAGAGTCTAGCTTCATCTTCTCTACTCCTCCCCATCAAGTATTTATACACCTCGATAAGATCCCTCCAGGAGCCTTGTCCTCTCCCAGCTGAACAGTCCCAGCTCTCTCAGCTTCTCCTCATACATCAGAAGCTCCAATCCCTTAATCATCTCAGTGGCCCTTTGCTGGATCCGCTCCAGCATGTCCACTTACAGTTCAGTTGACCTGTTAAACTAACAGGTCATCAGCTTGTATTCATGGTCACTCCTTTTATTTCCTTTACCTTAATATCGGTTCGGAGCTTTTCATAGTTGATGTCAATTGGGTCTTTATCTCCATCTTCATTTCCACCTCTGAGAAGGCTGTAGGCAACCTCAATATCAAGCAGGTTGTCCAACATCTGCACTTTAGCCTGAATAATTTAAAGAAGTTATTTCATTTGTGCCTTTGACACATTCAGAAGAACTCCAGAACACCCCAGATTATAAAAGCATATGTAAATCACCGGCAAAGCACTGCCACCTAACAACACTGAAAGTCTCACAGTCATCCTGCCAGAGAAACAAGAGGGTTTGGTTAATACAAGGAGCTCAAACAGAGGACATCTGATATTTATTCTGAAGGCGCTAAAAACATGAAAGAAGGAGGGCAACTTGAAGTCTTTTCTCAAAAACACTCTGCAGGTAATGCAGACAAATAAGTTTTCAGATATTGTTTCCAGATATTAACAAAGCAGTGGTCTTTGGCCATAGCAACCACACATTACCATTAAAGGAGTCTGAAAAAGGTGATAACACAAAGAAAACAAGCCTAGAGGTCTAAATTCACTGTATACAGGCTTGCCCTGCCAATCACAACCTTCTGCAGCATTTGTAAAGCAAAAAAAGAAACTGAAAAGGTAGCTCGTTTTGTTTCTGTAGTGAATCCTATAGTAAAAGAAAATCCTTACACTAGCAGTTGCCAGTATGAGAACTCCTACCACATGTACAGCCAGGCTGGCGGAAAGATCTTACATCAGTGTTAGCCTTAGTGGCGGAAAGGGTTTCCTTCCGGCATCATCTAGCTTTTACAACACTATTCCTTCCTTCCTTCCCTTCCTCCAAACTCCCTATTATACTATCAGTTTTCCCCTCTTTCATTAGGTTTTATTTAACTAGACCACTTGGCAAAGGTGTGCAATAAAAGCATGGGAGCCCTCAGTACTCAGGACAGATTTTTCAAGTTGCAGTACTTGGTTTCTCAACTGCCACCCCTCTATCTAAATAGGAAGCCTATTTAGGTTTGCCAATGACTTCAACGTGGGTTGCGGCATCTCAGCACTTCTGGTGGAAAGAGAAAAATAAATAAATGAATGCACAGCAAAAGATTCAGCTTTGAAACCAAGGCTCTGCCCCAGAGGAAACCTAAGGGGTTACACCCAAAGGTGAGAGTTTAGCCCAGAGTCTYTGTAGATTGCAAGAGATGCTTCTTTTCAAAAGGTGACTAAACATCCTCTGTGCCAATTTTAGTGACATTAGTGACATGACAAGAAACCTGCTTATTTACTGACCCTCTGGTAATAAGCACCAGGAGTTATATTTTACATATATCTTGTAGATATTTTTATATATAGAATATATTTTATATATACATAAAATATTCTGAAGAAAAACAATTTTATTCACCCCTTTTAAATCTCAGGAATTCTTTGCATTAGATGTCTGATATCAGACCTGCTGCCTGCAATCAACATACTGTTTCCAATCAATACCTGAATGTATTCTAAATTATTTAGGAGAGGTGGTTTCTTCATCCCAAAGTCATGAGGAATCAGTGTATAGAAGCGGTTGGAGAGGTCCAAGATCTGGGATTCAGAGCCACTGTCAGAAACTGCCTAGACAAGACAACAAGCGGCAAAGGAAAACACTGAGTACTGCAGAACAAATCTCCATAGCAATAGATGCACACAAGATACTTGAGGACTAATTACAAGAAGCATCAATGCAAACAGTTTTAATGCTGAAACTCATATAAGACTAAAAGGGGCRTTACTATTAAATTGGTTTTCATGTATTAATTCATAATACTTGCACAGAAATACATATGATTTCTGGTATGAGAAAATCTGATGAGGATTATGTCTTCTGGAAGGCAGAAGAAGGGCTTCTAGATATGAATGGGTGCATGGGTCAGGCAGGTTCCAGTTTATTTTAACAATTCAAAAAGAACTTCCTGTACCTATGCCTTGCCTGGGATCCCAAGGGTATGCTGGTATACTTTTGCAAGTTGTTTAGGCAATAATATCTAGTGTTTCTTGGAATGGGCCAGGTCATGATGTATAACATACAGTAATGTCATCAAGCCAGATCCTTCCCTGTTTCAGCTTAACCTGTACTCTCATCCTCAGACAGACTTCTCTGGGGTGGCACCACCAGCTTCCTATTAGATCAAGACGCTGGCTTCCTTTTGCTCAACTCCCATTTATGTCAGTAGCAAGTTTGGCTCAGCCTCAAGCTTGTGCTAGAAAGTATAAAAGATACAAATGCTGCCCAAACTATTACAACAATGAAGAGAACTAATTAGTTACACATTGAAACCATGTCCTCTTCTCCAAATATTCTAATTAACAGTGCTGATCTTTATCCAAACCCATAATTATTTAAACTTTCAATAAAAAGGCTTTTTTTTTTTAATTGTGCACCCTCTCCCTGTTATCTTTTAAGTTATGCAGAAGAAATGCAACCTCTAACACACACACAGACACACACACACACAGACACACACACCCCCTCAGCAATCACCCCTTTAAGTCCAGACAACTTCTGAATTCCCCCCTTGCTCTAACATCTGCTTCATGCTCACCTGCTGAACCTCGTTAAGGATGGAGTATGCGCTCTGGATCTGTCGCTTGCTCAGTTTTCCCAGTGGCATTTTCTGGAGGTCAATCTGATGAAGATTTAAACAATTAAAATGGGATTTCACTACGACAAAACCATCGCAACATTCCTTGTCCGGATTCTAGGAAGCACAAATCTCTCTCTCCTGGCAGGATTCACCATACAAAGAATGGAAACATTTGAGACTTGGTATTAATCTCTGTGGATCAAGGAATGATGTCAGAAGGACAGCACATGTTACTGAGAAGTCTTCCTATAAACAAAGAAACACTGTAATAGGAAACTAAACTAGCGTGCTAAAGCAACACAAAAACAGGGTAAAAAACATCTGACTAGAAGTTTAACATTACCCTGGTGTCAGAGGCACTCCTGAATCACTTCAGTAACCATACATTTTGGGCTGACCATTAAAGGGGCAATCTCAACGAAATAATTCTTGTTCATAAGACAGAACAAGCTGCTGTGAAGATTTCCTCTAGACAGAGTCTAGACGCTCTCTTCCAGGCCTCAACTTTACCCTAATGTTACCACGGGCCAAAGGCAAAGAGGTTACAAGAGGCTTCCTACCCAAAAGTGAAAAGAATAACGCCACTAAGTTAAAAGTGACATCTCCATTGCCTGTGTTTTATCCACTGATTTATTTTAGAAGTTGCTGTTGCTTTGCTAAGCTGCTAACAATGTAACACTGCTCCCTCACTGTGCAAGCAAATGGTTCCCCCAGTCTTAACTCACAGATTTACCTCTCAGTCACTTCCCAAGTTCTGTTGAGGTTGCTTTTGTATTGCTGGAATTTGGGACGCTTTCAGATTTGCATTACATCTTCTTGCACAATCCTTCTGAATGCAAAAGCATGCAAAAAACTCCACTCCAACTGAATGTTTTACAGAGACCATACATACACACTCTGGACTCTAACAATATTCACCATAAACCCTGCAGGTCAAATAAGCCTTTACTTAAAGTGATGGGTTTAAGATTCAGCTCAAGGACAGGAGAACCTAGGAAACCAAGTATATCTCCTACTACTTGGATAAGTTCCACTTATTTATTCACTGTGAAGCTAAGAAACCCAGCTGTATGCAAGTCTTTAGCACAAGCTGAATGCAGAAAGCTACAGAGATTTGCTGTGAACATTCTGAAGTAACTTTGTATGAAGATTTCCACCCTGTTTTGGGTGTAAGAGAACTTTCACCTTTATCTGCAGCTAAGCATAAATATAGCCAGATATTAAGAAGAGCCCAGATGGAGTACAATAGAGAAGACAGGCTTCAAAACTGATGGTGTCTCGGGGATGCTTTTGGAGAGGCAGGAAACAGAGGTTAATAACCAGATGTAAAGCAACTTGTAATAGATTTGTAGGTCCCCAGCTTTTTGGGCTAGCAGATACTGCCAACTATCAACCCTTCTTGTTGAGCACCATCCATTCATATTACCTAATTATTAGCTGAAAAAACATAACAGATTTGTAAATGATATGCTGTTTAATATGGATGTGCAGAATAGCTGTGGACACCTACACTGAACTGATACATCCCCCAACAACGAGATCTAGTAGATCAGTAACAGCCTCCTACAGAGCCTACCACTAGCCAGAGGGCTGGAGCTTGCTCCCCTGCCATGAGCCATAGGAGACAAACGGCCCTGCAGAGCTAACCTCCCATACGAAGCTACACTGCACCCAAAGCTGTACCATCAGACACGTCAAAAGAGCACAGCAGCCAAGGGGCTGGGCCTAGAACAACAGTACTGTGATTGCTGCCAGATGTACTGACTGTAGCATGAAGTTACCTCCAGAGCACAGCTGCGTGCACTGAGATTGTCATGAGGGGCAAGGGAGACGTTTACCCTCAAGCCAGGCAAAAGAGGACACTGCACTAGAATAGCACAGACCCAGCCCTCTAACCAGCTGTTTCATGCAAGGCAGTGACATGGAGAATTGTGTTAAAACTCTATACACTTGGCGAGGGAAAACTCTTAGAAGTTCAACTCTTAAAAATTCAAAACAGGAAGAAAAGTTTATCAGCAAAACCTATTGGCATGTAATGGAAGGACTAACAACCTGCTACGGTTTTGGCAGAGAGTGTGTGCCTGGATAGCCTGATCTCATGTATTTCATTCTGATTAAAGGAACCAAGCAGCCCTTTTGGGAGGATGCACAGAAACCTCTAACTAGGAGAAACATTATTTTCTCTAAAGGAAAACAGCTGTTCAGCAGCAGCAGTACAGGAAGACAAATCTAACAGGAAGACAGTCCCATCCGGACTCCCAGGTCTCCTATAGATCTGCAGCTGGTGTAAATTAACATAGTTTCAACAGATTTCTACAAAGCCAGATGACATCAGATGATCAGTCCAAAGTCTTTAGCCAGTTCCAGTTATGAAGAATTAATGTTTTAAAAAACTTGGACCTAAACTATTGAAGATACAGGAGAACACAGTTAACCCAAGGTACTACAGAACATAAAAACATCTGAAGGCATTCAGGTAAGCTGTACAAAATAGCAGGAAGCTTGTTCTGAAAAGGAGATATGCAAAATACTGACATAAAGAGCAAGTAACAGCTACTTAAATATATCACAAAAAATAAATCTTGAATTTGGCCCAGTTCAGAAGAAGAAATGGACTTGGCAAAAGCACATCATTAGTGCATGTATCAGCTGGCAGCATATCTCAAGTCTCAACTACCCGATCATTTGCAAGCTAAATTAGTGGTAGTGCAGCCCCCCTAATTTTAAGGCTGTTCTAAAACTCACACTGATTTCTGGCAAATATGTCGTACCCTGGATTGCAAAGAACTTGCTGCTGGTTGTGGTGTAAAGAAAGAAAGGAGAGGTAGAAGTAGAAAACAAATATGTGTGGTCACCTCAAATTCCACCATTGCTTTCTTCATGCTCTCCACATCAAAGATCATCTTAATAAGCTCCTGGATCGGCTTAGCAAGTTTTGATTTAGTCCCAGCACCCACTGTCAGTTTCTTCACAGCTTCTTCATCCTGGGAGGAAAAAATAGTATCAGAACTACCCAAATCACAAAGGATAAAGGTAACAAGCTGGCTGCCATGGTAACAACTCAAAACCAATTTACTGTATGCATACTATTACTAGCCTGAAGTTCGTGGGGAGCGTGGGACATTGCTTTGACATTTTGCAGTGATGGGGGTTTAAAATCCACCTATTCAGTAACTTGGCACACATTTCAAGAGGTGCAACAGCAAAATACAACTAAAATTAATGGAACATGAACTTTCAGCGTGCATCTCTGCTTCACCTCAAGCAACAGTATTAATTACTTTTTCTTTGAACATTCTGCTGCATAGAGACCTTGGTAGGAGAAAAGATAATGTGTTTTATTTTACGTCATAGCTTTTAAGATAAAATAGAGATGTACTAATTAGTTTCACGAAGTTATTTTTTAAATAAAAACTGTCATAGAAGAGTGCAGGAATTATCAGTTGGTCACAACATTATCTAGATGCTTTCATGGTTAGTGTTTCACCAATAAAGCATCTGCCAGATGCTTCAAAGCATAACTGTACATTGCAGTTTAACAGACACTTTGTTGATGCAACATTCTACAATATTCTAGTTGCCAGAAATAATGCTAAAATATCAAGTGCTTCACACAGAAAGCTGACACCCAGTCATTTGGCCACAGAAAAATGCAGTGGCTAGAAAATACATTCTCCGATAACCTCATAGATGAAATAATTGAGTGCTGTTAATAGCTAACGATAGTTTAAGTGAAGGGTAGGTCTTTAAATAAATACAAACTCCCACTGGGCAGAAGGAAGAGAATTCTTATTTAGCTTAGCTAGCTAAATAGCCAAATCTCACTGGCAATGAATAACTTCTCTTTTTCAGTCTATTCAATATGTGCACTGAGCAGAATGTTGCATAGGATCTGCTTCACCATTTGGGAGCATTTTTGATGAAGAAGACAGATGAAAAGTATCTATTTTAAATAGAAGAAAATGGTGGTTTTGGACAGGGAAGTATATGAAATCACTGTTGAATTAATTTCAAATTAACAATCTTAAAACTACACAGAGTAAACAGAAGTGAGTCCTAAGGGGGCTTTTGACTTGACATGGTAAAACTGTTTAGTCTTCCAACACCTGTTTTTTTTCTCTTTACATGCTTGACTACTTGCATCTGATCTACAGCTCTCTTTCTGTAACACACAGACTATGCAACAGTTACTTTCCTAAAAAAGTAACTGAACCAGCAGTAGGAACCTCAATATTTTGGTTGGAATCATCTACGCCCCCTGACTGAAGGGTTTCTTATACAATGCTAAGAATTCTGACACACAGAATAGGACATACAATGACATATACTTCTCCTTCCAGTGGCCTCCCTGCTGGGCTTACATTAATAACCTATGTAACAAACACCTGCACTTCATTCCACAGGTTTATTAAAGTGTAAAAGATTCAACAGTGCAGAATATAACAGATAGGAAAGTAGCTGAGCAATGCTCCAGCTGGCACAGGGACATTTTGGAGTTACCTGTCCGTAATCAATTTCCAGAGGGTAAAATTTTTTTGGATATTTAGTGAAGTTCTTTGAATGCCAAGAATTGCCAGTTTTCTCTTCATACAAATTTAGAAAGTGCTCAACGGCATCCTCTTTTGATGGCATCTGCTCCAGCTTGTTACTCCCGATCACGGTGCCTACACGACCCCAAGATCTGAAMACCCAGTATCTAGAGAAGTGAAATGTGAGAAGAGAAGAACAGACATAAGATCTCTGGCTCTAGATCTCGGTCCAAATGAACCTGATCCTGCACCAACCATGTGGTTGTGTGTGAGTCACCCATTTGCATACCATTAATACAGTAGCTGTTTTGTCACAGAGTTACTACACAGACATAATGGAAGAGGTTCTCTATCAGTGGTTGCAGGAGAGTGACAAAAGCAAACAGTCACCACAGAGCATGTGCCCAAGCACTGGTGGTAAAAAAAAAAAAAAAGAAAAAAAGAAAGGTGTGAACACATCAGACCAATAGTCCTGAAGGTAAATACATGCACAGGAGGAAAGCAGAGGCTATTATCTCTTCAGTCTTAATGTTCAGACTATTGGGGTCATTTCTTCAAAAAACAGACACTATGCATCTTTAAGCCTGTGACTCAAAATCCTAGAGTTCAGACTCAGAGAAACCTATTAAAATAGAAGTAATTCAAGTCTTTGTCTGTATTATTGACACCACCTTGGGTAAGCATCCATATTATTRTAGGGATTAAAACAAACAAACAAACAAACCCACCCAAACAAACAAAAAAAAGCCACACAACCTCTCCAATCTGTAGGGTACAAAATGCAGGCTCTGTCCTGAATCACAGATCAGATACAAACTCCAAACATGACAGCCAGCAAAGGCTGATTATGGATGAGGTAAAGTGCAACTAAATCCAGAGCTGAAACAGGGGCATTACTGACATCCATTAGCTCTCCTGGATTACTGTCCATCCCTTACTTGCTTGGAGGACCAGTACCATTCAGAAAGAACCCTCTCCATTTCTTTATCTGTTTTCAGTAATGCAACCCTTGGCCAGCTCTGCCATACGTCAGGTGAGACTGAAAAGCTAAAGACATCATTGTTCCCTGACCAATTTCAGTGTATTTTTTAAGCCTCATGATACCAATTCAGAACTACATAATGGTGGAACTGCCAGAATCTGGTTTTGTTTCCCAAGACTACAGTTCTGCAATTAGAAGACAAAAGTAAATGGAGAATATGAGAGAGACTCCCAACATGGCAGATTTCACTGGCCCTCCTATCAGCCAGTTAACCTAATCATACCAACTATATTTCACTCGCTTATCCCAGGATGCAGGAACGAATACTTCCAGATGTAATTCAGCAAACTTACTTACCTCGCAACTTTGGTTTTGTCAATACCACAAAGAAAAGTCTTCATTGAGAGCAGAGATCTCCCCAGAAGGATTTTTTTTTTTTTAAATATATGCATCTGTCTGTATCTCCTCAAAGACATTTTTTCTCATACTTTGCTTTTATAAAAAGCACAATCCAATATTTATCAAAAAAATGAACAAAAATATTTCTAGGGAAACCTAGACTTACCTGCTCTCTCTGTCATCCTCTAGCAGTTGCAGTTTATAATAAGAATTTGTTCCTTTCACAATATCTACTAGCCCAAGGGTTGCGCTGAAAATCTTTCCACCTTTTTCAAAGACATGAGCAGAATCCTCCAAACCTACAGAGGAAAAAAATTAGAACACAGAGGAGGTTACAGTCTTAAGTCTCCTTTCTGAATTTGTGTTCACCCAGATGTTTCAAGCAGTTGTGCAAATCTTAACAAAAATACTGGAAAAAAATAATGCTCATATGCTCATTCCACACTACTTGAAACATTTTTTCTTTTTAATAAATTGCAAGCATGCACTTTTGAGAAATCCTGGAGCAAATCTCAACCCCAGCTTGAGGAAAGGAGAAAAAAAAAAAAGCAGAACTTTTGGCAAAGGACAATCTAAAACTTAATATTTAACACTGCATGACTAACTAGAGAAATTCTTGAGAGGGCTTTGCGGGTTCCCTGGAGAAAACAGACTGAAAAGCCTAGGGCTAGCCACAGATGTAGTATGAATTCTCAGAAGACCTTTCATGCACTGCAGGTTTTGGAGAGTAGCACCAAATACCCCCCAAAGAGCCTGGAGCCAGATGCAGCCTTTCACACTAGACCTGCAGCTTCTGCTGGCTGAGCCTTCATTCCCTCTACTGACAGGTGCTCATGAAGCTGAACTAGGTGCACTCCTTAGTTTCAGCTGTCCTGAAAACTGCAAACTAGAAAATGCTGGAACATTCAGATTCGGGCATTAATCAATATCCTTACTTTGACAAGAAGAAAAAACAGTTTAAAAACTCAGGTTCCATTTATGATTAGGAATCCAAATCCCTTATCCTTTTACAAAAAATTAAAAAAATAAATAAAAAAATTCATTCTGCAAGTGATCATGGATCCTGAAGACTATGGTGCAGGCACAGCCATTTCTATCACTCACCAGAATCAGGATCTACTGCTGCTCCACCTTTAACCGTTAGCTTCATTTTCTTTTCAGACTTGCTAGGACCTGCAGGGAAAGGGAGTTAAGGTTTTTTCAGGCTCGCAATACAAAATTTGACCTGAATCAACATTTAAATTCCCAAAATGTGTAGTTATCACCCTAAAAGATGATCAAATCAGATTCCTTGTATAAGAACAGTAGGACTTCAGTGGCTTTTCACCTGGCTTTAGCAGCTAATTCACACCTCCACCCGTCCCACATTACAATTTAAATGAAAGACAAGATCTCCCCAGATGTTAGCTATTTTCTCCCTTTTGGCCTAGAAGAGTGGACTGCATAGCTTTTTTCATCTGCACAGTAGATAAACATCATATCTGTAGTTCTGTTTAAGTGGGATTTAAAAATCTTGCAGGCTATGTGGGACATTCATGTCCCTTGGAAATCCTACTGCTGTGAGACAGTCTGGTAATAACACACCCAACTGCAAGACAGAAACCAAAGCTTCGAGGACATGGAGAAGCATGGTTTCTGAAGAAAGGTGAGCAGATCAGACGATTTTGTTCACTTTCCATCATTAATAATGCAAGCTTGCTACAGCTTAGGTGAAGAATGCTACTGGTATTGGCTTTTTTTCCCCCCCATTAAAAAGTTTTATGTTCTACACGCAGTAGAGCAAAGATTCATTGCTCTGGACCCCAGCATTTTCTCTCTTGGGGGCACTCCTGTGGGGTCACAGTAGGATCTGGCACATCTTGGTGCACCAGAACCTCCATGGAGCTATGACACTGACCCAGACTGGCAGAGGAGCCGAGGTGTTAGGAGGAAGAGCCTGGACTGATGCCAAAAAGCCTAAAGCACATACAGGACTGAAGATCTCTGAAGCAAAAATGAACTACAGGAAACAGCCATTTCAGGACAACTTCATGATCAATTAAAGGTAGTCTTGCCTTGGGGTTTCATTATTTAAATTAATCATGAGAAAAAGGGCAGAGAACTCAGGAATGGGTGAGGCTGGACTATATCCAGGCGTGCTTTGTATATGCAGCACTCAACAGGCCTGTGGAGAAACGACCACTTTGTTATTCACCTTGTTCTTCTTTGACCTTCCCAGCACTCTTCATATTTGGTGGCTTGCTGCACTTCCCATCCACGGACACCTCCTGGTGCTCCATTTTCACCTCTGCACCCCAAGGTGAAAGCGCATGGAGAGAGAGAAGCTCCTGAAAGCCCTTGCTGGAGGATTTCACATCCCGAAGAAACTCCTCTGAGACCACACGGACTTTGGCCTCCTTCACTTCCTCCATCTTCTTGTTCATTTTCTCCACATCCTCTGCAAAGGCAGTATGGGAAAGGGGGAGAAAAAGCATCAGGTTTCAGACTTCAGCCCCCACCTCTGTCCATGATTCATGGCCATGCAATGCTCTGAGGAAATGCAGTTCCACCACATTTTGGATTCACCRTGTTCTTTGGAAAAGCCCCAGCAGCTCAAAGCTGCAGCCTGCACTAAAACAAGAACAACCATATTTTACCTTGCTGGTCTAGGTATCTCCCCCTGGGCTGGAGCTGTACAGCCCCTCGTGGGCTGCCCGGCAGGTGGGAACAGTTCTACCTCAGTGCCCAGTACAGGACTTCAAGTCCAACATGACAGGAGAGCAGGCCCGTAGCTGCCAGCAGAGGAAACCCAGTTCAGACACACAGCTCTGCTGGGCTTGGGGGCTGCCGCCTTCAAGCGCCCATGGCTGGCTCCATGGCTTCTCTAAAGCAAGCTGTGCGCAGAATCCACATTGTCTTTTGTCCCACCGAGGGCGGCCAGCACACCACCACGGTCTGTGCACAGAGACCTGAGCTCCAGCTGTCGCAAACCTGATAGAATCTTACTGCACAACCTGCAGGATTAAAGTGCTAGCTAAGTAAAATTCAAACAGCATACATCTGTCTTTACCTTTCCAAGCACACTAAGACCACGTGTGCACGCAAACACATGCCCTAATCCAAACACAATTCAACAGAAAGATGAGGACAGTGTGTCCTCTCTAACTCACTCAGTTCTGCTACCAAGCTACTAATAATCAAAGCAAGGCTGCTCACTCTGTGTGCTGATGCACAAGGTGGCCTTGTTAGCACTTCCCGTCATCTTTCCTCCCAGGTTCTCCACAATGCTCTTCACCTCCTCCTTGTTTTTGGACAGCTTTCCAAGAACCAAGATCTTCATGTTGGTCAGTGGTTTATCTAGGGGTTTGGAAACAACACAGTATGTTAGCCACAGGCACAGAGCTCCCCCGGACAAACAACGAACACAACAGGACAGAATGCTGCAAGCTCAGGAAGATCAGCCCAGTGGGAGGAGATGAGGGTCTAAGCAGATCCAACCTGCGCTAGGCAAGCAGGAGAACAGCTCCCTTTCACCTAGGAAAGGCCACAAAGCCCAGCATCTGCCAACACACAAAAGGGTCCCTAGGGAAGGGGTGGAAGACAGGGAAGATGGATATGTAGCTGCATTATTTGCCTGCAACTTTTTCTATCAGTCTGCTTCAGCACTGTGCTACTAGAGACCCTGCATTGCTTCTCTCTTCCTTCAATGCCTGGACAACACAGGAGAAACTCACTGTAACATGAAAGCTCCTGCTTCTTCAAAAGCAAATCTATTTGCAAGGAGCTGGAGAAGGAGGACTGTCTCACACAACACCGTGTTCCCACATTACACAATACCTTCTGGTCTTGATCTTACAGAGAGCACAAAGTTGTAAAACAGATGAATCATGCAAACTCTGTAACAAGTCAGGAGCGAACTGGTGACCAGTTGGGGCTCCATCACATTATAATGCAAACACTGATGCAATGAGCTTTGCAATACAAGTAGCCCAAGGACACTGCAAGTGTCTAAGAGCACATCTGCACTGCTAAAGATAAATGGTATTGACTCTGGTTTACAAAATTGAATTTTTTTTTTTTTAAATACAAATTAGTTAGGCTGCTAGCAACCAAGTAACCCAAGTTTAATTCTGGTCAACAGCTTGAGTTTACCTTTAGGGTGCACTGGGTTTGGAATCAACTTGCTAATCAGAACCAAGACCTAGGCTACTTTGTCTTCATTGCTACAATAACATGATTTGGCTAAAATTAGTGGGGCAGAATTACTCCCACCCTTTTCACCACATAACAATAACTCCTTGCTCCCCAAAACTATGGCCAGGACTAAACAAGCTGAATAAGAAAGTATCACAGTTCTTAGCCAACAGGCCACATCATTAAAGCAGGCAACTTGTTCCAACAGCCTACGTGGAATTGCTGGAGCCTAACCTTTTGCCACTTTGCAGGGTGGACACAGCATATCTCTTTTGCACAAGGGAGGTCAGTGGTTGGTAAAGCCAAATCCAGATAGAGAATCTTAAATAACCTTTCCATAAAACTTATCCGCAGTGCCAGATACTCCACATCCAGTGTTGTTCCCAAAAGATGGTAAGCAAGAAGGCATTTCACAGCAGCTCTCATGTGGGACACATTTTGGAACATGAGCCTCGAAGTTTTTGATTCATTGCAAACACATCATTCCCTCACTACCACCAAGCGCCCAGAACGGTTTCTAAGACAACAACCAGGATCCCGAGTGTGTATCCCCAGAAGACACACCATAACAGGGTCTGCCTATGCTAGAAAGACAAAGCACAAGCAACTCCGCTATGGGGCGCTGGAAGAGCTCAGGCTGTTTGGAGGCAGGAGAACAGCAGACAGCGTGTCTGCCCAGGATGGCATATACGTCTGGCCAGAAGTTGCATTACACACTGTCCTGAACTCCCAAAAGGAATAAATTACTGGAGCCATAGGAAGATGTTTCAAACTTGCTGGACACAGAGGCGAAGGTTCCCAGAAACACACTCTCTTCTACCAGAAGTCCTATTACAAGACCTGATACCTGCCTTTCTTCTCCCTGTTTCAATAGCAGGGCAACGACTCCAAAAATTCACCAGTAATTTTACTGTCTAGCAGATCTTGTTTTATTCTGACCCATGCCCAGCTAGTGGCTTACCTCTGGGTGCAGACACAGTCTCTGCCAAAGGAGCAGACACGGAAGGAGGAGGAACAGAGTTCACAGTTGCAGCCTCTGGAGGGAATATCCTGTCCTGTTTTTTACACTTAAATTTCTTGAGATAGGGAATTTCCCGAAACTCCTGTGGGATGGAAGCACAAGTAGAGTTCAAAACAAAACAAGTACTATTATAAGACTTAAAGACTAATTCTAGCATGGGCCAGATCTTGGCATTTACTGCAGGTCTCGGAAAGAATTTCCAAGACATTCATACTAAAGTAGACAAATACCCATTTTACTGACTGAGAAAACAAAGCTAGAAAAAGGAAAATGACTGGTTTCAAATCAAACTAGCAACATCTCTTTCAGTTCTGCATTACTGGAAAACATTTTGTTATCCATTAGTTGCTTATCACTGGATTTCCCCACTGTCACAGCTGTTCACAACTGCAGCAAATTCTGCTCTCTAGCATCTGACACTGCCTGCTGCTCATTCAACCTCTTTACAAGAAGTAACATCAGTTAAGAAATGTGCTTCAGATCATCAAATTTGCAGTAAACACCCACCTTGGGGATTATCCAGTCTTTCCTGTTGGGCGTCTGTGTTTTCGCAACACACTTAGTCCAGGCAGTAATATCCCCTGAACAGTAATATGCATCACTCTTGAATACAAACTGCCCCTTACACTGCTCACAGGGAAGCAGAGCTCCAAATGCCATCCCATCTGCTACTCGGTCCAAAATCTAAAGCAACAAAGAATGCAAAACAGGTCATGGCAGAAAGAGACTGGAAGCCTGCATGCTACATTACACTGAGTTGGACAACAAAAAAAACTGTAGGGCTGCTGGCACACAGATGTAGACATTTCCAGCACTTCCTGTCATGTGTACATTGCACATAAACCAAGACTCTCAAAGCTATTTGATTTACAATGCCTTAAAGACATGACACTAAGTTTCCCCAGTTACGCTGTACCTGCTCACACCTGTGACTTGCAACCTCTCCCATCTGAGCTCTGCATTCAAGACAGCACACCTACTACACCACACCTGACCAGGCAACAGCGCAGAAGCAGCAAAGGAAGAGACAAGACACTGCTTCTGAGCACATAAGCACTTACGTGGGAAGGTTGGTTCAGGCAGTCCCAGTTTTCCTACCTAGAGAGTGTTTCTTGACCATTTTGTGTCTAGACACTTCTCACATCCCATCCCAGACTCCTTATACAGAGACTTAATAAGTACATGCTATGACCAACTTGCTCTTGAAGAGCCAGCAGCAACAAAATACAGACCAGTTCGTGCATGGCAGAATAAGGACACATCACTGAGATCAAGGAGCCGAACTGGGCATCAAACACCGCCACATGGCTCCTTAATAAGTAAGTGTAATGGCAATATCATCCGAGTCTAGTGACAAAAGGACTGGGTTTTGCACTCAATTTCTGTCTGCAGTGTTATGCTAGGAAAGTGCTTCAGACCTGTGGACCTTGCAGCAATATCAGTTTGGGTCAGCTTCACCGATTCAAGGATCCAGTACACACGCAAAGCAACTATGCCTCAACTCACGGCATTCTCCCCAGAAGGTACTTCCTGCTTGTTGGCGATCAGCAGCTCTTTCAGGTCATTTGTGGAGCAGACCTTCCTCAGCTCATCCTTGATGCCCCAAATCAGCTCTGTCTGCTCCTGTTGACAAAAGCTGGCAGTTTAGGCACTTGCAGTCAATCACCTTCTATGAACAACACTCCTGAAATTGCAGTACATGGACAAGGTTTCAACAAACCCATGGTATCTTAAACACAGCCAGTGAGATAAGGAGTACYATGAATCAGTATCTTTACTGAAATGGAGTCTCACACGTTTTACTCCAAACACCTGAAACAGGTCTTTAAAGTCACACGCTTCAGACTTCTGTATGAATATAAGAACGCACCACGGCTGCAACACATCTTGTCTCTTCTCAAGATCACACGTGGGAAGGACAGCCCTGTGGGATTCTATAAATACCAGTGCCTCTGTCATGTACGCATGCAAAAAATGCCATGGAGTAACATTTACAGCACTATCCCACAGAAAAAGATAAAATTATACTAACAAGGCAGTCAGTTTTCAGATAGAGTGGAATCTGTGCTTCTATCACACTTTTACCTTTGGTGAGTTCTCAAAAGCCTTTGTAAATATCACTTAACTAGTTCATATTGCAAAAAAGCAGAGATGTTGATGTATCCAAGCTATGCAGCAAAACAGAAGTCACAAATGGCGATAGGTGCTGTCCTTGTTTTAAGCCACTAGAGCATAAGAGGAATTTCTACAGATCAGTCACCGCAAGCACTGTGCGAGTCTGGACGTTCTTTTGGACCTTTCCACCAAAGGTGACAGGGTTGGACAGCAAAAAAACACCATAAAAATATCTCAGATAGCGTCTGAATGTGTTTTTTTTCATTGTTTGTACTCAAAGATGATGCCTACTCTGTGACAACTGGTTGCCCGTGTCTTAAACTCCCCCCCACCCAGTGTCAATGGTCATGCTTGATGAAATATTGCTAAACTCCCCCATTAAGTGAATGTGGGCCCAAAGTTAATCCTGATCCCCAAATTAACCTGATCTGTCCTAAATGTCTGCATTCCAGCACTGAAACCTGGATAAGGCCTCACCTGTGCTTTGCTAAAGATTAAGCTACTACCACACAACAAAAAAAGAAAACTTCAGTTCAAAGGCAGATGCATCATTTTTCTACAGCTCCATTAACACTTCAATTTCAGCAAAAGCTGCTGTTCATTTTTTTTCTTGGAGAGTACCTATGTTAAACTTTCAACAAATACAAAATTTTGAAGCTCCCTCAGAAATTCATCCCGCAATATTCTAGAAAAAAAAAAAAGGTAGAAAGCTGTGATTTATCACACTTTCTACTCAGGAACTGAACACAGCTTGCCAGAGGGTGAAAAACGTATGACTTCTCACTAATCTAGTTAACACTCTACTTCTGTTTAATTTTCACAACGAGCTGTTTATTCGGTTCCCAGCTCTTCTGCAACAGTATTCAGTCTCCGAGTTTCAGCTGCTACAACCAGACAATACAGGAAGGACCACAGAACCAACTTCCCTGAGGGAGAAGGCGCTTAACCGGATCTGTTTGAATCCAATAAACATAACTCCTTGAGTTTTCCTTCCTGATCTTTCGGAAGACAGCCGCAGGGTGAACTACCTTCAGCAAAGCCTTAATGAAAGGGGATCCTGTGTGTCAGGACATGAGGACCGCCTGTCTCCTGTGCTGCAACCCTGCTTTAATTAGTGCCTGACACTATGCTGTAAGAGGCAGTTTTACAGATTTGATTAGCTAAAACTCACCTTCAGCAGTTTCTCCTGCTTTGATTCTTTCTCTTTTTCTTTTTTCTGTTTCTTTTTCGCAGTCACATTTCCATCTACCTCTTCTCCTTTTCTCTTTCTAATAGAAAAAAAAAGCCACACACACATGAAAGGAAGTCATTCAAGCAACTGTTCAGCAGTTACCAGAGCTCACTGTGCTGATATCTGCAGAGGCTTGACTATCCTGAATTTTGGCAGGCAAGCTCAATTCTTCAAATTCCTCAATGCTAGATTGTAGACATGTACTTGGCTCTGCAAAGAAAAAGCCTTCATCAGGTCAGGTACGCATAGAGCTATTCCACAGGATAACTGTTTGATCTGGCAGAACACAAAGTACTGCAACATTTGGACTTTCAGGCATACTCATCTACACCTGTATTAGTTACTCCAAAGGCATACTTAAGAATCATTGACTATATCTAAATATACCTCTCCAAATAATCTGAGGAGCTATAGCAAGGCAGGTTAAAAGACTATTGTGTCTTTCAGCTGCATCAATAGCTTGACTTTTCAGCTCAGACAGTACATACTTTTGAGATAAACAACAGCAAACATAGTAACTTTAATTAGCCAGCACACTGGGAAACGAGGTATTTCCCAGCTAACTTCTCTTTAGACTGGAGTTAAGTCAAGTCTCTGAAATCAGACAGGAGGAAGTTTCTGCTTGTAAGCTACTTCCAGGCTGATACCGCTTTCATGACATACTACTGTGCAGTTTTGTGTGAGGAATTTTATTGCTATTAGCTGAGGCCTTAGAGCTCTGCAGGGAGAATTTTAGAAAGCTTTGCTCAAGAAAGACTGGAAAGAAGAGGAAGCCAAATGAAAGCCAGGAGGATTTTGGCAGACTTCAGAACGACAAAAGACCTCAGTAGAAGATCGCTTACATTTCCAGAGACAGGTGTCATCCTCTTGGTCTGCCTGGTTTCAAAATACATCAACACCAATAAATGAAATCAGTGCGTGTTTTCACTATGAGGAAATAAAGGGAAATTTTACCCCACTTGAGGCAGAAGGGACCCAGAACTTGAGGCAGAACATGAACACTGCTTGGATCGCATGCTTGATTTTGAGAGAGCTGCTATCACTTAGGAACATCAGCCAGGTTTCTTTTTAAGAAAGAATCTGTAGCTTAACTTTATAAGCTGTGGCTGATGGTTAAGACAAAGTTAACATTCTTTGTAACTCTTCTACTCTCAATTTTAAACATTTCACCTTCTAGCTTTACTACCTTTAAGACTGACCTAGTACTAAAGCTTAGAAGCTATAAAGCTGCAGAATGTTAAGAGCACCCTCCCTGAAGACTCAGACATTAGCGACCTGTAAGTTCTAGTGAAACTGTCCTGGGCCTAAGATTGGGCCAAATTCTAATTTTATTTGCAACAGCTACCAGTAGCCCTTCATTAACACCTCTGACCAAATCATAACTCGGATCACTTTGCAAATCTTGAAGGTGCTAATTTTGTAGAAGATTCCTTCTCTCAGCTGTCTCCCTGCAAGGTCCCATCAGTCTGAGGTGGAGTTACATCGCAAGCTACCCTACCTCAGAGGACACATGAAAGAAGCCTCACTTCGCTACCAGCAAGTGCTTGTATTTCACAAGGAAAGTTCCATATTGTTTGCTCAGGCGTGCAAGCGTGACCCAGGGAGCCAGGGCTGGGTCCAGCTCAAATGCAGCCTTGCCTTCAAACATCCCCAGAACAAGCAAATCACACTTTCCTCTCCTTCCCCTACTCCAGTGCCCACAAGGGACAATCCCAGAGTGTCTGCCAAGCCCACAAAGTACAACACGCTAACCACAGGGATCACGACTTCGTGAAGTTTTAAACCAGTCACAGGTACCCAGCGTTACCTGGGAAAAACATACCACCTCAACCGCAGAGCGCTCTGCTAAGCCTTCCCAAGCCAGAGGACTTAACGACGTCAGCATTTACGTTGGGTGCTCAAGCGCTGGGTTGAACAGGGACCCCAGTATCTGAAGTGCCTCTCTCTGGGCAGCCCAAGAAGCAGGCTGGCTCCAGCAAGCCAAGATTCACTCCTATGCAGTAACCTGTCTCCTCTTCGAAAGGAGGGAAGGCACCAGGCAAGCTGCCGGAACCCGACTGCACCGCTGTGAGGCCCCAGGGCCAAGGGAAAGCATCCACATCCCATCAGCGACTCTCACTTTTGGCGGCTTCTCCTCAGAGTCAAGGGGGCAGCAGGCTGCCCTCCCCTGACAGGGCGATTACCATACCTGTTCCAGCCACTTGAGCAAATTGCACAGCAGGAGCAATCATCTGGATCGCAGGCAGAGGAATAAAGCTGTCAGTCACCATCCTCTGTTTCCTCAGGAGCCTGGCTACGCCAGAGACTTAGCAAGCACTAATTATCATTTTAYACAGCCCAGGGAAGGGAAGGCCAAAGTGGAATTCATCTCACACATGTACCTACAAGCCACAAAYGGGAAGTTTTAGAACAATTGAGGAAAAACATGCTCGCTGACTGACACACACGTTCATTTTATCTCCTGTGCCCGGGACCAGACACTGCATGTTGCAAACAGCAGCCAGGTGCTACTGTATACACCCTGTCTCCCACTGGGGAAGCATCAGTCTTCAGGCATTCAACAGGTACAGTTCAACAACAGCTTGCTTAAAAAGACCAATACTTACCGGCCAACACAAATCACTTCTCACCTTCATGGGGGATATAGAACTACAAATTTTATCCCAACTTTGAAGAAGCTGAAGAGGGAGGCAAACTGGCCCACTCCAGCCTGGCTCTTTCTTACTATCTAGTCTATTTTTCATGCTCCCCTCCCTAAAATGAGAATAAASGGGAAAGGAGTCATGGCAACCCTGAATAAAGCAAGCAACAGGCACAAGGAGGAACAGGAACTCCCCTTCTTCTCCTCCTCCCTTTAAAGCACTGTGGGATTGATCCTGACACGAGCACTTGCTCTCCATCTCACGTAACTTCTGCGGTTAACCCAGTGCCGCACGACAATGTCTCTAGAATGACACTTTACTTCAGTCCCCAGGGAAGGTAACACAAGACAGCAACTCTACCCAGGCAAGCAAGGCAAAAAAGTACAGGAGAGTATTACACCCTGGAGCAGAAAGGCTAAACATATGCTGCCAAAGAAGCACAGTCCACGGGTGCTGGCAAGCTGCTCTTGCAGTTCCTACATGAGTAGAGGAGCACTCCTTCCTGCACAGAAGCCCCCAGCAAGGACTCAAGAGTCTCCTTCCCTGGCACTGCAAAGGGCTGGCACTCAGGCGCGGCAGCCCTCAGCCGGGAGAGGGTCAGGTTGTCTCACCCAGAGCTGACTACAGAAAGGAGCCAGGACCCTTGTAGGAAACCTTCCCATTTTTGTCCTTCGGGGGAAGAAGTATTCCAACCTATTCTAGATGGCCCAGCTCAGTGCCTCTCATACGCAACATGCAGATAACACTACTACCCTTACAGAAAGGGCTGCCAGGACAGTCCAAAAGTCTGCTGAGCTCCTCCAAGGAGTATGGGCTAGGCATGCAGAAGCAGCACACAAGTTTGGACGTGTCATATCCAAGCTGCAGAGACAACATTTAAGTCAAGATATAATTTGAATGTAGTACAAGCATAGACATCTTTAAAGATCACTTTTGGAATCTCACCTACAGCAGATGCTGTAATGTCATTTCTGTAAGATGCTGTAAATTCTGTCATTAATTTCTGTTATCTGATTGAACACACAAGATGAATCATCAGAGGTATCTGCATCTTATTCAAGCTTTTTTTCCTTTCGTCTCCTCCTCCTTCTTCAGAATTTCTATGCTTTCTTGACAAACAATCACCAGGTAGAAAGCATACTACACTTCTCCCTCACTTATGCAGTTTATTCGACAGACAACTACTTTTCAATTGACCCTTAATATCCTTGGCTCAAGCACCCAGCCTAAACAGCAGGAGAAAGGTAGTGCAGCATAAGAGCCAGCCAGCACCTTCATGGTTGAGGGGCTTGCAAAGCAGGAAAGATGAGAGGTCCTGCTACTTTTCTGGCACGAGGTCCTAGTTTACATTACCCTACCTCACCAGCTTTTTTCCACTGCAGTTCTAGGCTTTTATTTACACAGTGACTTGGCAAACTACACTGTGGCCTATCTTCGCAAAGCCTTCATAGTTTGAATAGCATCCCAGCAGTGGCCCAGGAAAGGAGAGGCAGGGCCGACAAGAGAAACACTTGCACAAACTTCTAGTGCTCTGCCAAAGACCTGGGAAAAAAACCTAAAAATATCCTTCTTAAACTCATGCACTGCTCTAGGACAAAGCAGAGCACTCACCTCTGCACAAAAAGCAGAGGACTACTTGAAAATTTGCAAGTAAATTAAACCACTGAACTTCTACTTATATCCTGCAACGTGCACAGAAGCGAAGTGCCTGTGTGAAAAGATGGCAGGTTGCCTGGCAGCGACAGACAGTTCTTCACACTCAGAAAGATCACAGCCTGCAGTCGTTCAGCTGACTTAGCCGAGAAGTGAGGCACCTGACAGGGCTCCCCGAGGAGCACTTGCTCATGCAATACTGCAGGACCCCRTCAGGCACCTCCACCATGGCTGGATGTTTCTGGAACAACTGCTTCCAAGCTGAACAAAGTGTGGAAGATGAATGGCAGCATCTCAATGACACATAGGTCAGTTTACACACACTCCACTCTGCAACCAACAACTGAGGATGACATTCAGATGGATGCGAGGTTCTGAGCAGCACTCTGTGCCCATTAGACACACATCTGGAGGACCAATGCTGAAAAAGACTGCACAGATTTGACACATCTATGTTTCCTCAGAACCCAACATTGGCCTCACTGGACAGTTTCACACTGAATCCTGGTAAAAACAGAGCTGAATTCAGTCTACAATGCACATGGAGAAGTCTGAAGTCTTACAAAGACAAGTTCTTTTCTGTTTTCAGACCCCAGCAATGCCTCATGTTCCCTCTTTCATGGGGACTATGCAACAGTGGCTTGCATTATGAACTTCAAAAACAAGTAACAAAAGCCTTCATTAACAGAGAGAGATTGACCAAAGCTAAGAAGTAACCTGGAAGCACTTTTCTGTCACGGGCCTCTAACTAGAAATTTCAATACAAGACAATGAATTTTCAGTTTTAGCATAAAAGACTTGGCAAACAAAAGCATCCAAGCGTCAGCACTACTCAGCCGATACACACCGTTATCAGATTCAGTGCCTGTCACACATCAACAGTTCATAGATAAGACATGTCAAATCAATTCTCTAACAAGTGGCTAGAACAGAGAAACCATCGCTGATAACAGCATCGCACAGGAGAGACAAAGCCCAGCATCCATCTGTATAAAGCACACATTATTTTATGGCTGAAAGCCCGACATCAGTTTTCCAAGTCACAGCTGCTGGTCTCTGTGCTTTCTCTACGCAGTCACAGGAGGCACTTGAAATGCCAACGCCTAGTGATGGGGAGCTTGTCTGTTGTCATCTGCTTAATACCAGGAGACTGCCCAGAGCCTCCTACAACCGCTATTCATTTTGAGAGAGACAATAATGCTAAAAAACATTTATCATAGACGCATTTGAAGACAAGTAATAGCTCCTTTAGACAACACAGTCTCTTACATTCCCTACATACCCTTCGCTCTTGGTAGCTGGAAGCTGTTTCTTCAGAGTTTCTTTATCTTCAGCTTTCAAGATCCCGAAGCCCAGGAGCTGAGTGGCCCCGTACGTCGGGAGGAAGCCCAGCTCTGCTCGGCGGCTCACGAAACAGTCCGGGTGGTACCAGTTATCTATCATGCCCAGCTGTGGCTTTTCAGGATGCACCATCTTCTTGGAAATTCGGATCTGGCCCTGAGGCAGGTTAAAGTGACACAAGAGCAATCATTAGGATGCCCTAGAAAGGGCAAGATGTTAATAAGCTCATCCAACTAGCATAACAATTCCTAAGCAGCTGCAGAACAGCAATGTTTCCTCTATCAAAACCTGTAACTTTTATTAAAGCCCCGTCACTTAAGCTCCTCTGTTTTCCTGAATATTTCGTCTGAGATGAGTTTCTCCACATATATTTCAGTTTGAAAGAAATCCTCTCAACTGAACCGAAGCTGAAAACCCAGACTTTTAAGTGGTTTTCTGCTCAAGAAACCACTCCAACAGATAAACTCCTTGCAGTCTTTACTCACTCAACTCCCTGATGCCCAGTAAAGTTGAACAAGCAAAGCTCACATGACCAAACCCTATGCAGGGAAGTCCAAAAGCTAGCTTTACATCCCTAACACTGAGCATCAACACTAATAAGATGCAAAAAGCTGTGAACTTCTCTTCCCATTTTACTGCAAATTACTTTTCAGATTCCAACAACTACTTGTTTTAGGTGTTTTTAGACCCCAGTCCTGCACACTCCAGTATGGATATGTCTACACAGCAGTCACCAGTGTTTCTGCAGACAGGAACATACCAGAACTGGTGTTTAGACCTGCACAAGTGAGGGCCATTCGCATCCATCAGTACAAAGAGGCTCAGAGCTTCATTTTGCCAATGCTATTTAAAAGCGGAGCACCAAGATGTGCTCAGCTACAGGGCAGGATGCATCATTAATGAGCTGCAATACTGGTTTCGTATGGCTCCAGGGAGTTAATACAGATACATTGCACATGAACAGAGCCGGTCTTGTTGAGGGGGAGGAAGAGGCTGACACCTTTGACACGCTCCAACAAGTGACAAAAGCTACAGTTTGTGGTGGTGAGTGGCGTTGCAGTCTGGTCCCAGGCCCAAGCAAAAAGAAGCATCAACAGGTCTAAAGCTCAGGCTCCAGACTGAGGGATGCCTTTACTGCCACCTGTCCAGGGCGTAGCTGCTCTTGACACACACAAGTGCAACTTTGCAAGTGCCTTGCAGATGCAAGACAGACAGGAAACAATTATAAAAGTCACTGTTTGAACTGGGACTGGTGGGAGAAAAGACAAGAGTTGGAGAACTAAAGAAAAGCTTCTCACCTTTTCTATTTTCTGTTCACAGCCTTTGCAAGTACTTCTGTTAGACTTGGCATATTCTGCAGCAAAGTCATTTAGGCTCTTCTCAGCCTTGCCACCTCCTTCCTGGTCCCCTCCTTTTCCTGGAGTGCAAAGGCAAATACAGAGTTTGGCTTTAAAAGGCTTTTTTTTTTTTTTTTTAATTATTATTATTATTATTCTCTGTCCCAGATTGTTAGCAGGTTAGCCATCTGGATTAACAAATCCCTGTGTTCCAGTGAACCATCTGTCAAGAATCTGAATACAGAGTAAAAATAAATCAGTCCATGCTCAAAAGCACTTTTAAAATATGAAGAGTTTTCTAAGCAATCAAGTAGCAATTGTAGAAGGTTGCTCATTGAAGGCTTTTTGAAGACTTTCCAAGGTGCACAGAGCTGACCTTTTTTACCCCTTTTCTAGAGAAGTATAAAATGAGATCTTATTGAAGAATTTACTGTACCAGGAGTCACAAATAGCTGTGCTTCAAAACGGAGCTCCTCTTCCCAAGTGCCAGTTTCCTTTTATTTTCGTATTATTACATTTCAGCAGGCAGACATCGATCTAAAACTGTCCAGTATCCTCAGTTTAAACAGAGATTGGGTGGATTTAGTCTGTTCTGTACCCAGATCTTTCCTCCTCGTTTCCCTGACTCATTAGCTCACTGTGTAACAATTTCAAAGAGCCACCATACCCATGTGCTACAGTGAAGGTATCATTAAAATAACATACTACCAGAGCATTTGTTAACATTAAGGAACTGAAACCAAAATACACCAGTCAGGAAAACAAAAATATCTGTCAATGCATCTGCCAACTGCCTTGTTTCTTCCTTGCTGGTTTCAGAGGCTAGACCATATTGCCGGCTTCCTACTCTGCAGCATGCCACCACCATGGCAATTCTGCCCATAGCACTTCCTGAAGGGACACAATAATCAAGTAGCCGTAATCTGTCAACGGCTTGACAACAGAAAGCACGCTTCCCGTTGAACCTCTGAACATCAGGAACACCTCTGCTTACCTCCTCCAGGTCCTCCGGTTTCAATGGCTTTCTTGATTTTCTCCTGATCTTCCCATCGGAGCTCAGGGAAGCCATCGATGTCTGTATGGGACACAATTCGAGCCCGCTTCCAGAAGCAGCTGTAGTGATGCCAGTGAGGGACTTTGCCATCAAACATGGGTGACTAGGAAGAAAGCAAAATTAGGCCAAGATGAAGTAACTCAGACAGAATCACGAGGGAAAAAACAAGATAAAATGGAAGCATCTGGATAAACACAAGTAATTTTTTTCCCCCAATTAAAAGATATCTGCAATTTAGGACAAAGTCTAGGAAGAAAATCCAATGTGACAGACAAGGTGCCTGGGGAGAAGTCCAAAGGGGATACACACAGAAAGAGAGTTTACCCAGGTTAAACCGTTTGTCATCCTATTGCTTAGCCCTTCCATATTACTCGAAACAAGAAGCTTGTAGCTTCAGCATGGCTATACCAACTCTGAGCAGACTAGGAGAGGTTTCTTCTCAGTGAGAATCAGGCCATCAGCAGGGATGAGCAATCAAAACAAAGTCAGCGGATGAATCCCCCCTAAAACAGCACTTAGCTTATCTGCTACAACTGTCTGCCTAGGGAGCTGCAGGAGGCAGAGGCAAAATTTAAGAGAAACATTAGGGTCCGACAAAGTTCTGCATGGGGACAAAACCACAACCTAATTCCTTCCTCAAACAGCAAATCCAGAGCACCCTGCCTCATACCCGCCTCACCGGGGAAGTGCTCTGCTCGGTCATGACTCAGACACATAAAGTACCAACCTGGCATCGTTCCGGTTACCAATCAGACAAAATAACTGTATAGTGGTTTGGCTCCAAGTGATGCACACAAACAGTGGCTGTATTAATAATACACAGTGCTGTATTATTATTATTATTACTAAAGATACAGGATTAATGAACTAGGAAAGCCTTCTGTGTACTGCATACAACAGCAAAGCCTTGCCCACGAGCAGGATGGAGGAGGAAGTGGCCTCTGAGGGTCACAGCATGGCACTAGCAAAGCCAGGAGCCCTGGATGACCACATAACCATCCACCAAAACGGTAAAAGGGTGTTCATATTTCCAGGTGCTGGGACTCTTCCTGCGAGCAGGGATTTGGACGGTGCAATAACCCTGCGGCACAGCAGCCCCGCAGGAGCTGCTCTTGGTGTGCTGGGCAGCCTCACGCATCGCCTGTGACACCAGAGCCCCGTCACTCCTCAACTACAGAAAACACACCCAGCATTTTCCTGGCAGACCCTTCATGGCTGCGTAGCCAAGCCGCAGCCTTTCCCCGCCACGAAGGCTTCTGGGGGGCGAGGCATAGGGGCGCGCAGAAGGGGGCCGCGCTGGCTGACCCGTGGGGGCAACCTCGCAAGCAGCAGGGAGCCCTCTTCTATCGCCGTGCTTCTCTCCRTATGGGAGATGAAACCTCCAGGCGAAACAGACCTTGTTTACTCAACTTCTCCCAGCGCACCTATCTCTAGACCATAGTTTCCTAAACAAACTTCGGAAAAAGGAGAGCCGGGTTTGCTTTCTCGTCACGGATGCAGATAACAGAAATTGCTAAGTCCCAGGCGGAAGCAGAAGCAGGAGAAGAGCTGATGCTGCAGGCCCAGGTGCCAGCACCCTGCCAAGCACTGGGCACCCCGGGGCCGCGCAGAGCTCTCCGGGGTGCAAACCCAAACGAAAGGATAGCTACAGCAGAAATAGCACCAGGCTAGCGACACGGTGCGAGCCGCCCCTGAATTCCGTCTGCGCCACGGGCAGGAGCGCTCGGCGCGCTGGCGAGGGCGCAGGGCCGCGCCGCGCCGCAAGGGGTTTCCCGGGAGGAGGCGCGGGCGGCGCCCCGGTGCCGCCCGAAGGATGCGCAGGGCGGCCCG
>NW_020447963.1:900876-957455 GCF_003343035.1 Apteryx rowi
GCCCGCCGGATCCGCCGCTCGGGCGTCGACTCGGCGCGCCTGGCGGCGCCTGGAACGTTCCGCTTTGCTACATTGTATCAATGGGGGGCGGGGAGGGGCAGCGGGTCACGTGGCGCGGCGGGGAAGGGGAAGGGGGCGAGTGTGAGTGCACGTGCGTGTGCGTGTGGGGGTGCGTGTGCGTGTGGGGGTGCGTGTGTGTGAGTGTGCCCCTGTGTGGGGGTGTGCATGTGCGTGTGGGGGTGCATGTGTGGGTGTGCATGCATGTGTGGGTGTGCATGCACGTGTGTACGTGCGTGGTGCGTAGGTGCGTGTGTGTGATGTGCGCATGGTGCGTGCGGGCCCCTGGGCTCGGCAGCGCCCTTGGAGCTGCACACCCGGGCCGGGGGGGCCCAGGTGGGGGTGCGCGGCCGCAGCCCCGTCTCCCGGGGAGCACCCCTCGCCCCGGGCAGGCCCGGGCTGCCCCTCCGCCACGTGGGGGGGCCGCCGGGCCCTGCCGGTGCTCGGTGACACTCACAGGCACCAGGCAGACGGAGCAGCTCCTTGGGCCGCTCTGCAGGCGCAGACAGTTGTAACGTGTCCGCCCTCACCCGGCCCCACATACAGCCCCGATTAGGCAGCCTTCGCTGCTGAAGTTCGCCATATTCAGCGCTTGTGCCCTCCGCGCTGCTTTACTGAGTATTGCTAAGTAGCCCTAAGCGTCAGGTCGCTGAAACCTGACACAGCAGCGTCACATTCAAGGTGAAAGCCGAGGTGGGAAAGGCCTCGCTTGCCAGAAGTGCAAGAACAGGATTTAGCTGATTCTGTGACCTATATTCAAGAAAGAGTGTCCCATTTACCAAAAATGTTCATCAAGAAATTAATTCCGGAGTGCAGCTACTGTGGAGAAGAGGAAACGCTGCCATTTTCCAGAAGCTCTGAAGGGGCTTTAGGTGCCGCAACACCCCATGGTGCAGGAGAGAAGGAAAAAGAGAAGAAAAGATTTCTGAGCGCTGCAGAAGCCTCGGCCCCCTTTCCCAAAACGGGGGAACGACTTTAACAGCTATGTGCCGCTCAAATCAAATCCAGGAGCTAGCAGCGGGAGGAGACCTTGGACGTACCCGACAAAACCCTGCGTTGCTGGACACACAGAGGATGGGAGCACCCCGGGGGGATGGAAGCACCCTGGGGGGACGGGASCGCCCTGGGCGCTGCAGCCTGGCAGGGGCAGCGCGGGGCACTGATGGGACTTGCCGGGGCTGAGCGCGGCAGGGCACCAGCTTAGGGGCTGCTGAACCGGCTGTGGGCAAGGCGAAGCGGTGGGAGCGTCGCRGGTGGGAGGGCCGGGTCTGGCCCCCTCTCCGATTTCCCTCGTGACCCCGTCTGCTCCCCCCGGGTCTCGGCAGCTGCGGCGTGGCGGAGCCAGCTTCCTTCACCTGCGATTAGCTGTTACGCAGTCCTGCAAGAGAAACATCCCAAACGGGGACCACACGCTTCCCTCAGTTATCGTGTGGCTCGTACAGTGATAAGCAATAGGCTTGTTATTGATGGGTCGAACTCACACATAATGCATATTCCTTCATCAGAGAAGACACGATATCATAAAGCATGAGGGTTTAAGGTACTACTGAGTGCTAGTGGTACGCAAAACCACGTGGAGCTGTCACTACAGTTTTCAGAAGCTGCGGATGATTTGGCTTCGAGGTCTCTGCATAAAAGGAAAAATCCCAATCCAGTATCCGGCCCCAGTGACGAGGGGTTACGTGCTGGTTGCTGCATGAGGGCAGCGAGGACGAGCGGTGGTGTGGAGGCTCCCGTACAGGGCTCTTCAGCCCGAGAAAGAGGCAACGGGACTCACCGGTGGCAGGGATAGAGCGAGAGCTCCCCGCCGGCAGTCGCGTGTGGCAGATTCGGACAAGCAAGAAGCACTGGTAGGACACGCTGCCGCGGGACATGGGGGATGCTAACGTTTGGCGCCAGGGCAAAAAGACCTCAGCAGCAAGGACGTCCGTCTGTGGCTCAGGAAATTCTTGAGTTACAAATCTCTGGATCCCAGGAAAATCTCCCAAGGAGGCATCGCTCCGTGTTTGCTTTGCTCTTCCCTAGGCATCTGCTATTGGCCACCGATGGAAACAGGCTGCTGGGCCAGATGGGTTATTGCTCGGACCTGACAGGCCCGGTTTTACGTTACCTCCTTGTGACTGGGTTAAGTTTTATCCATCTCGCCTTGTGCAGGGGGGTCTCTGGCCGTGCAGGCAGCTCTGGAGGTTGTCACTTGGCAGCGCGGCCGCTTCCCACCCCCAGTCCAAATACCCCTTCCTTCCTTCCAGGGAAAAAGCCACTCTGTCCAGGTCAGACCTTGCTGTGAAAAGTGGGCTTCATAGGTGCTGGGAGAGCTTGTGCTTAGCAGGCATCGGGGAGCCAAATACTGGCCAGGTGATTTCACTCCCAGGCAGGAGCTTTGCCAGGACCCTGGAGACAACAGCACAGATCCTGAAGAAGGCACCAAAGGGTGCTTTGGTTAGTTAAGTGTTGCCTTTCTAGCTCTTCTAGGAGGTAATATCCTCTAATATCAACAGAGGGCATTGGTACTGTATCTTCACTGGAAAAAAGAAGAGGAGAGCGCTGAAGTTATTCCAAACCTTTGATAAGCATTTTTCACGAGTTTTACAGTGATTCTTGAAAGAGGGTTCAAGCAAAGCAGTACGTTTAGTCTCAGGTGGGCTTCAGACAGCTCACAGGTATCAGTTGGAGCCCAATCTCCACAAGCCTGCACAGGCAGATTTTAATGTACCCTTCTAATTCTGTACTCTCCCTCTCCAAGGATTTCATACGCTTGCTATGAACATAGGCAGTGTTTGCCTTCCCAGTCAGCCCTCGCACCCTGCTGGGAATGGCAGTTCTGGTACAGATGTACGCTGAATATGCCGCCACAGTTCCCGGGAAGAAGGAGAAAAATATCTCTGTAATGCACTAGATGGTGCTGTATACACATGCTCAGGTTCACTAAGCGCTTAACTATTTCTAATCACTTTTTACAGAGGTTCTTGAACCAGAAACAAACATTCAACATTCAGCAAATGTACTGCTGCCCAGCTCCGTCAGGCTTTTCCAAGAGAAAAGCAGGTTACACACAAATAAGGGTTCACGCGCAAGAGCTGTCTCGAGTCAAGCCCACGGGCCGTTTACCCCAGCGTCCCAGCTCTTGCAGGGACCCTCTGCCTGGAGCAGACGTAGGAACAGGCAGGCGAGCGGTGCAAGCTCTCCCCCAAATTCCTCAGCCTCCCAGGAGCTGTGGCTCAGGGATATCCTGAGCTGGAGTTCCTGCATACCACCATCTGGGGGGGGGGGGGATTTTTCTTCCATGAATTTGTCCAGCTCCTCTCAAAATACTCTTTAGCTTACATAGCATTTATTTACAGGGTTCCAGCAAAAGAGAAATAACTTCTTGCTAGTGTTTCCTGCTGCTGGGCCCATTTTCACTTCTTAGGAAAGGCAGCAGTGTCTGAAAGCCAAAGCCCTGTTCCACAACCTGCAGTCTAGAGACCAGAGGGGATCCATAAGATATCATGAAGTGTCTACAAAAACATACACAGGCATTTGCAGGCACACAAGCATGAAAACATGCAAAGGAAATGACTGTAACAAATGTCTGTTCAAAGTTTAGCCTAATTTTTATTTGGTTGTGAATGAAAACCACTAAATTAATGTTATAAGAAATGGGGTTTATTGGATTTTTTTTTCCAAAAAGAGTAGGTGGTTCTTCTGTATAAATGAGCTCAATCACACTGCTTGGAAAGATCAAGCTCAACACTCTGCATGCCTTAGCTTTACACCCTTGTGTTGCGATGCTGTGTACAGAAGGTTGCATAGTTATAACCAGTTATAACTCTTGCTTTGAAATAAGGATATCTACACAAGGAATTACACTGTTAGTTTCTAACTTTTTATTGCAATTTCCTCTGCAGACAAACTGTTATCCTGATTTGCGGTGGGATAGTAGCCAAGCCATGTTAATCCCTATCATAAATCCATTGATCTCGCTGGACGCGCATTGCTCCGCGTCTCTGTTTCCCCAGTGTGACCCGTGGACCACACCACCTCCCTTCCTCTCGCCCGGCGCAGCGGCGTGTCGGGAGCCAGCGCTGCCGCAGGGCTCTCGGCAGCACAAACAGTGCCGCCGATGCCCAGGCTTGCTACAAACCAGAGCAAGCTCCGGCGGCAGCCGTGGGAAGTGGCGCCTGTGAGGCTGCTTTCCTCGGGGACCATCCATTTAGTTAAACGGGCATTTCGGGAGCTCCAGTCTCCGCAGTATTTGGGTGCTAGGCTTGACAAGGCGCTGCAGCAGGAGCAGGGGGAGTCGAAGAAGGTGTGATTTGAATGATCCCATTCAGGCCATCTAAATCCCTTTCTAGTAATATTTCCAGTCCCAGCAGACTGCTGACTTTTGGGATCCAGCTGGATGACAAGTGCCGCATGGACCTGTGTGACCAAGGGTTTGTTTTTCCTCTCTGAGCAGGAATTGGGGGCTACAGCACTGAAATCCCTGGAGATAACCGTTGGTTACCTCCAGCTACCACATGTGCAAATACTGATGCAGGGGTGTTGCAGCCGATGGCCGGTGCCTCTGAAGGGGTGCGTGCCCAGGAGCGCAGCCTCGCGCGCTGCGGGCTCGAGTGCGGGGAAGGAAATGGATTCGGCGCTGGTCGATGGGGCTGACTCGCAGGCTTCATCAGAAACGTCAGCATGTTTGGGATTTCTCAGAGCCCCAGTTTCTGTGCTCTGCAAGAGCAGGTGTCAGGAAGCTGTCAGGCACCTCTTCAATGTCACGGGACCAAACGCTTCCACTTACGTTGCGCTGGCAGTGTCTTTGGCGTTAAATCTTCCAGACACTGTTGCTTTGGGCTCCATTTCTGACGTGTAGAGGTGCCTTTCTTCAGGATTTCCACCCTGCTGAGCATCTCATAAAGGCTGAGAGAACGTTGGACATACACAGGGAACACTGTTGCTTATTGCCTGGGGGGGAGTCAGAGCTGTTCTTGCTCACACCTCGATTTGTCACTTTTTATAACCTGGCCTGCAGTATCAGACGGCGTGAGAATTCTGTGACAAAAACCCGTTCAGCACTAGGCTATCCTGTCTGTGTTGAAGATCCGTTTCTTTCTTGCCTGCACATCAGCACTATGGCAGGTGTGACCCTGTCTGCCTTCAGGCGACAGGCTACAGGCAACCACCGGCTACGGCTCAGCTGTGCCTTCCTTGCGCATGCAAGCGCGCGTCCCGCTGAGCTCCGCGGGACGACTCCAGTGGGCGAGGGATCGGGGCTGGGCATGCACCGCACGTGTAACTGAGCTCTGCATTTTCTGTTCTTCACTCAGAGTAAGTCAGAGGGCTTCTCCTCCTGCCTGGCAGTTCTAAAAAACCTGTTTTATAATGACTTCATAATCTCCCATAGCTCGTCTCTCCTGGATGATAATTAACATATACAGTCTCTTAAGCTGATTTTAAAGGGTTCCCACAGGTCAGAGGTGAGGTTTTGGTACCCAGAGCTGCCTTTCTCCTCAGCCCTCCTTAGCGATTTTGCATTACAGACCAGCACAGAGCTCTCTGGGAAGCAGCTCTGATGGTCCCTCCATTCTTCAGAAAGCTTCTTTAAATAAACCTGTTTTTTTAGCTTTCCAGATGCCGGGGAAAAAAGATGTGGGAAGAGGCAAGGAAGGAGGGGGTGATACAGGAGAAGCTGCATTTCAAACTGACGGGGAGCTTAACTGAGCACTCTTCCCTCAGTAAATTCAGGGGTAACAAAACAGTGGTGTGACTTACACATCCTGGGTCTGGGAAACATCATGCTCTGAAGTCAGTGGCAGACTGAGCTGGAGTTCACCCATGGCACTTGCCAGAGTTAGTGTCTGAGTATTTGCCAGGCTCGGCGGTTATTCACCCTGACACTACCCCTGTACAGGAGGACTGTGCTGTTATCCCTGTTTCACAGTCCCCGTGTGGCAACTGAGATGCAAAGGACTGTTTGATGAAGTTAGACAGTAGGAAATTAAAAAGGGGTAAAAAAGAAATTTGCTCTCAGGGAAGGTTAATTAACCAGAGAGTCTCCAGCCAGAGCCAGATGTTGTGGCATAGTACAGAAAGGAATTACTCAGTTCTCCTACCTGCAAATATTAAAAGGGACATAAAGCTTTGTGCTTTGGAGATTAAGCCCTTAACTATTTATGGATGGTCATGAGCGGAAGAGATTACATAACATGTGGAAGAGAGGATCCCAGGTATTACTGGAGGGCTTTCCTTTGAAACATGCAGCACAGCCCCCTGGAGACAAATGAGCGCTCGATGTATGGGCTGCTGAGGTCCGTTCTGGATCCTGCTGTTTGCCAACGTGAGTAAGATACCCAGATCCAAGCAGGAAGCAGAATGCAGGTCGCCCAAATCCTGGGCTAATCCCACAGCCATTTGGTCAGCCTTCAGGCAGCATTCCTGGAAAGTTATGGCAAACACCCTCCAGGGCTACCTTTCTTTTTTGTGTGGATGTTGCCCAGAAGGCGGTGCCCCCACTGAACCCCCAAGCATTGGCCTTCATCCACGTGCTGCTCTGTGGCCTCTGGCTGCCCTGCTTGCATAGATGCTGCTTGTAAAAATCCTTACTTCCATGGGAAGGAAGAGAAAGCAGGGGAAACATGCAAGAGTATGAACCAAGGAAGAGAGCAGGGACGTTCACGCTTTGAGCTACGTATGCGGCAGACCCTTGCTATAGTATTATGGGGAAAGGAGTTCAGTTAAGACTGGCAGTTGCCCCAACTCCAGTCTCAAATACATCTTCTCTCTGCACAGGATTGAAACCAAACAGTGACTCCTGCTTGGAGCCCCATGCTGCTTTGGCCGCACAGCAAGCGACCCTACCCTGGGGTGCAGGATACCTGCCTTACTTGTGCCACTAGTCTCAGCATCCTCTGGCCCAGCACTGCTGACAAAACACAGATGATTATGCAGCACAAGATAACAACTGGAGTGTCTAGAGATGACTTACAGTTTTGGTCCTTGAAAACGAATGAAGAAAGTACGGAAGAAGAGCCAGAGTGCTAAAATGGGCAGAGTAGCTGATGACACTGTAAGTAGCAGTGTGCTAACGGGCTACAAAAGAAAGTAACATTTCCACTGCCTTGGGCGTGCTTTGTATTAGTTTCAGGCTGCATAGATTTATAGGCTCCTTCCACAGACATTGCTCGTCTCTGAAACAAATCCATCTTTGTAATGACAGTTCCTTGCAGCATCCTGCATTCTGTTAAAAAGCAGTGAAACTGCATGTGGAATTTAGACAGACTGACTTATTGACCCAGCTAACCCCCATAATTTAGCCAAAATCTAAATCCCGTCTAATTTTAATGAACACAAAGAGTTGGGACCTTGCTTTGCCAGCTCAGCAAAGATGGACTTTTCTATCTACACTGGCTCTTCTTGTCAGGAGAAGGCCACACGTATTTATTTAATGGTGCTCTGCAGCTCTGGCCAGGTGAGTAGCAGGATGATCTTTCAGGTCTTTGATCACCTGTTACGTGACTATTCCCGCAATTCATTAAGTGCAACAAACGAGCGTGGACAAGGGGAGGATACGCTACTGCATAACACACTGTGGGCACCCTGAAGAGGAGCTTTCCTGCCATGCCAGCCAGCCCTGCGCCCATCACCCTCCCAATGGGCTCTTTCACTCTCGGTTGTCTTCAGACATGACCCAAGCTGAGCCCAGAAACTTAGGAGCTCGTTTTTTTTCTCAGTTGTCAAAATTCTGCAAGATGCTTCCTGCTTGCAGGACCCAGGGTTTAGCTAAGAGGGCAACTTTACTTACAACGCTTAGAAGAGCTAAATATTCCTGCCTGGGTCATAGCCTGGTAAAAAGCCAGTCTGGCTTTGCTGGAATCAGCTGGCTTCAGAAAGCCGTGAGCTGCCTGTATTAAATTCCACAACAGGGAGCAGTGACCATTTATCTGATGAAGTTTGCTTTCTGAAGTATTTCTCAGCTCTAACTATTATAGTGACACAAGTTCATGTCAATGAATATCTCCAAGTATGGATTTTATCTTGACAGTCTTCTTTTAAATTGTATATTCCTGATAAGATATCCTAGTCTTTCATTGTGACTAATAACCGTTGGAGGGTTGCTTGAAAGCTAATTGGATTCTTTGTCCTAAGTTCACATACAAGTAAAACGGAAATTTTCTAAGGACATCAGAGATATTCACAAATCTGAAAATATCCAGCCACTAATTTAGGTGTCTGGTATTTATTTAGGGGCCTAATTCTAAAGATCTGATTTAAACAATTTGCTCTGTAATGATTACAGAGGGAGGGGAGGGTGGAAGTAGAAGCCAGGAGTCCCGATCTCTGCTCTCCTCAGCTCGAAGAGCAATGTTGACACAGGCATGCAGTTCAATGCTGCTGTAATTAAAGCAAACAAGGTACAATCTGATTAAATTTGCACGGTATTTTTAGACAAACTGCACATAAAGCACACCAGAGAGTTCAGTCTTGCAGGACAGTGATAATATATGGCATAAACTAGAGAAAGCAATGATGAGACATGCATCGCTCTGGCCACGGGCAGCACATTTCGGAGGAATATGCTAGTTTTAAGTAAAGCTGCATCTCTGTCTACTAAGTGAACTTCCCAGTGGATTAGCAGCCCTGGAAACTGCAGTCCTGCTTACCCAGAGAAGACCTGCACGAGGGCGGCAGGAGGCCAGCTCTCCCAGCAGCGACCTCTCGGCAGGGCGGTGGGAGCAGCCCAGGTTTGCTCACTGGGGCTCGTTTACATCCTTGGTTTTTGCTGGGTCTGAGCGAGAGCCGGCTCTGGCTGGGGGGCTGGCCAGGCCGCCCGGCTATTCGCAGCTGCCCCGTGCCATCCTGCCTGCTGCACCAGCCTGGCCCCGCGGTCTAGGGTTACACTGTAGAAACTGCTTTTGGAAGGCGTCCGTGGCCTCCTTTGCAGTGTCACCTTACGGGGACCAGCTAGTTGCAGGGAGCAGCAGAGAGGCTCTAACTCTCGGTTTCATTAACGGACTGAGAAATCAATGACCTCCGTGAGAGACTCTGAGCTCCGATGGCCTTCCGGTTTCCCGTGCTGCGCATATAGCTGCTAATTTGTTGTCATGTGCAGGCTTATCTCAGTGGCTGCTCATTAAGTGGGACCCATTAGCACTCCTGCTGATGGGAAGAAATGCTCAGACCTCCCACTGAATCGAGAGCCCGTAGGAGGGAACGGGATATGATAACTTTCATTACCTCCTTTTCTA
The DNA here is from genome assembly GCF_003343035.1 of Apteryx rowi. Taxonomy (NCBI): domain Eukaryota; kingdom Metazoa; phylum Chordata; class Aves; order Apterygiformes; family Apterygidae; genus Apteryx; species Apteryx rowi. The sequence continues at coordinate 910,149 of NW_020447963.1, forward strand.
ACGTCAAGAATTCAGTGACCAAAACCAGCAGGGAACATGTAGCAAGGAACTTGCATTTCCTAGCCAAGGCAAAACATATGGAAATCCATTATCTAGGGCACAAAATGCTTCGGTTCTCCCGAAGGAAAATATTGTTTAGCTTAATGGTTCTGCAACTAGTCTTAATTAGTTATCATGCGTCATATTTCTATTTGCAACCCTGGGAATCAAAATAGGCCAGTATATGACAGTGCACACTTCTCAGGACAAAAAAAATAAAAATATGTATAGCAGCACTTTGGCGTATACCAGCTGTCACATAGAGTAGCTTTGATCCTGCATGTCCATTTTGGCTGCTGACACCTCAGAGGTGAGAGCATCTCCACCCCAGAGGACATTGGTGTGAAGCAGCCCCTGCACAGTGGCTCTTCCCTGCACAACCAGGAGAAGCAAATCCAGCCCCGAGCTGCTCTGAGGGAGTTTAGTGTCAGTTTAGCTGCTTTAAGGGAAATGGAGACCTTCCTGAACAACATAGCCTCTAGTTTTCAAATGCCGTTGATTTTAAAAAAGAGAAGTTGGCAAAGCTTTCTGCCCTTTCTAGCCCTGTTTCTGCCATGTTTATAAACTCAAGTCATGTGCACAGGTTTTATGCGTATGTCAAGAGTTAAATATACACTTAATGCATCTTGCTGGATTCTTAAGCCTGAAGCCCAACACATTCTTTTATTCATATCTTTGTGTTACACAGTAATCTATCCAGGATACTGGCACTCTGAAAGTCTGAGCTCCAAACAAGGGAACAGACTTAATATAACTGTACAGATACTTGAGAGTACAGTTCCCAAGAGACCTCTCAGACGTCTTTAAAGTTTCCTATTTCCCACATGTTATCCCTTTGATCCCACATTGCTGTCATTATCATCAGCTGACCAATATTTTGAGCCAAATTCAGTGCTGACATTAACGTCTGAACATATTGACAGAATTGCAACCTTTTACTCTGTCTTTGGTTTTCACCCATTACACCAACCCTTTTTAAGGGGATCAGCACTTAAGCCACATGTCATATCTACCTGGAAGGACAAATGGTCATCTCAGATGTAGCAACTATAAAGTGTTGGGGCACTCACATGATGTTTTTTTTTAAAAGAAAATCGAACAATTTCTTTGGGAACTTGTTTGGAGAGGAGTTTCCCTCTGTCTCTTCTTAGTGACTGATCTGGTCTGAATTCATCTGCTCTGAATTCTTTTATCTGTGCAAGACTGAGGGATGTCTGTATCTCAGATCAAACACGATTTCTGTACATGAGGTTCCTCACTTAAAATGGATCTGAACCAGTAGCTCAGTCTAATTTCCCTATAGCTCTGTAACATTTGAAGTCTCAGTCTGGATATGAACTCTGCAGCTCAGAGTTTTGTTTTTATGTGACCCTAATTCTACTAATTTCTTGTTGCACTGGGAAGGTGCAAAGACAAAGGAACCAGACCCTTCACAGAGGTGCACAGTGGAAGGATGAAAGGCAGTGGACACAACTTGAAACATGAGAAATTTAGACTTCATATTGGGAAGCAAATGTTATTGTGAGGGCAATAAAGCACTGGAACAGGTGGCTGAGGAGGTTGAGAAATCTCCATCCTTGGAGATATTCAAAACTCAACTCTGCCTGGACTTGATTCGAGTAGAGGCCTGCAGTGGGCCCTTTCCACCTATACCATTCTGTGATTCTGTTATCAAGTCCATTAGCAACACATGGAAAATAAGGACAGAAAGTACACCCAAAAAGGTAGCATGGTGGCTGCTTTCTGAAGGGAAGCTGAAACCACAACCATTTCTCTTTCGTTCCCTTCACGGTGGTATCAGCTGTTCTGAATGGCCCTCTAATTTCCACTGACTTTCTCGGCAAAACCTGTCTCACACTGGATTTCAGATTGTGCTCAATCTTTTCTTCTTCATGGACGAAAGACACAAACACCAGCTTGTCTCTGTTCAATCAAAGAACATGCAGTGCCAGAGGATGAAGCATCAGATTTTTTACCCTTGACTGAGGCAAATGAGTATTTCCTCTAAAGAAGTATAGAAAAAATCCAGTGGGTGTTCAAAACAAGAAATTACCTGAACTCACAATGAGAGCATTGTTGCCTGAAGGAGCTGGGCTGCCTGATATAACTCCAGAGGCTGCAGGTGCTTGGGCATCCCGTTGATGGGTGAGGAGGGAAGCTCACTGAAGGTCATTTCTTCAGCTTGCTTTACAAGGAGCGGAAATGTCTGCTTTTAAGGAAGCTACAAAAACTCCCCACTCTTGGAGAAAGTATTTTTCTGCCTCTTTGAGCTCCTCTGACCTCTCTCAGTAGGAAAAACAATCATATGAAATTCAGGAATTCCTACTGCACCTCAGTGAGGAATTTAACCCTGTCCTTCTGAGCAGGGGAGGACCAAGGAGCAAGGGACTGTGGTCTGGCAATGACTCCAGGGGGCTGCAAATCAGAAACCACAAGCAGTTTCAGATGTCCCCTTCCCTGAGGTCTGTGTTGCTCCAGTCCTAAACCCCAAGCACAAGAGCTCTCCAGCTGCTCATGTTCTCCCTGCGTGGGGCCGGCATGGTCCAGTCCCTCTCTACAGACTCACGAGTTGGGGGCTGCTCCTTAAAACTGCCTGAGGAGGCAACCTCCAAAACTGCAGGGCCATCCTCGCTCCACTCGCAAAGCAGGTAGGCAGCGTGGAGAAGCGCCCTGAGCTTTCCTGGTATGTGTGTGGGGAGCCTGAATGCTGCCAGTGGTGGGTGCTGCCTTCTAGCACGTGGCTTGTCCAATATCTGTCCTGCGCTGCCCCACTATGGGCCCACGGGCTAGAGCCATTGCCTGATCCCTGCTGTCTTTGGACTCAGTTTTCTGCACCCGTTGCACAAAGACAACGGTTGCACTCCTCACGGGGAGCCAGTGCCTCCTGCCGGCTCAGTCAGGTCTGCTGGGCCTTTTGACACCAGCAAAGGAAAGGCACCCTAGCCCCTGGAAGTGTTTTTTAATATGCATTCTTACTGCTCAGGACACTGCAGCTCTCTGTAACATGCATGGGGAAGAGCAGAGCAGCCAAAGGAAGCCCTTCGCTGTGCTCACGTGGAACAACAGATCTTGGTGCTCTCTTGTTCCAAGCGGCTTTTGTTTGCCCCTGGCACACACAGATCTGCCCCCCTCTGCCCCAGTGCTCAGGGCACTGGCAGAGCGCTCTGTGCCCAAGACATGCCAGGAGGCTCGCCAGCCGGCTAACCCCCAGGCCCTGCACAAGCCCAGCAGGTGCCTCTCCAAGGAAAGACTCTGGCAGGTCATTTCTTTCTCTGGTTCCTCACACCTGACCAGTCACGCATTTCTACTGGATGTGGATTAGTGGCTTGCTGTTGCTCTCACCTCCTGGGTAGGTATGGTAGAGGCTGCATCTTTGTTCGCGTTCACGCCCACTGAAACTTTGGCTTCACCAATACCCTACCTAAAGTCAGCCTCATAAAGCCACAGTGGCTCGTGCACAGCTACGAGACTTTGCCCTTTCTGCATTTCAGCATACCTTGACTGAACGTCTGCTTCCTCCCTGTACTGCTTTTTACACATGCAAAGCGCAGAAGATCTGAGACCAGGATACATGCACCAATTTCATATCAAGTCAGAGCTCTGGGAGAGGCTGCTTTTATGTATGCACCACTGGACCAAACCGACCAAATGCTTTTTAAAGGCATTTTTTGCTGAGTGACACCAGAGGTCAGATGGGAAAAAAAAGAGTGAGAATACCTTGCCTGAACAGGTGTCTGCCAGGCTCGAAGGAGTTAAGGTGGTGATTAACTCCCATCTCCCACCCCGGTGTCTCAGTGCTCACTGCCTATTGAGATAAGAGGGCAGCTGGTGTCTGAGCTCTCCCCCAGCCAACAGGGCACTGAGCTGCACTAAAACGTTTCTGGGCACCCACACGGACTGGAGAGCCTACTTAGCTCATAAAGTGCAAAAGTGCAGTCGCTTTGTGAACTTGACCCTGTGATGCACTACCTACGGATGCTATGGTCCGGACTTTATCTATTTGCACACAACAAACATAATCACAGCATTGCCACTGGCACGTAACAACAGATTCTAGTTCTCCATTTAGTTAATCTTGTCTGGGAAAACTCAGGTCTAACACACCATTCCCATATGTTAGATGCAACACTTTTTGGATTAAGAGATTGCCATCTTAGACCTTTAGAAATAGACATTTTAGTATTGGCAATATGACAGAGTGGAAAAATAAGATGCCACAGAAAGAAATAGGAAGAGATAAGTAGGAGGAGAACTAAGAAGACAAAAACCGAGCAGAATAGGAACAAAGAGAAAAGAGAAAGGTGGATGAAGGACAATCTAAGTTCCAGAGCTGGGATGCAGAGTGGCACTTTCTCCATGACTTAGAAACAAAATTGAATTTGGGGCTCTGGCTCTAGGACCTCCTCTGAGATCCACCATTATGGCTGGTGACTAGTTTTATAGAAGGCCAATCCAAACTCTACGTCTGAATGTAGCCCAAAAGTGGGGAAATGCACCCGTGAGCCCAGACAGAAAGTTGTGGCCTGGACACAACTCTTATCATTTGTTGCAAGAGGTTTTTTGTGGGCTGAAGCTGAATTCCATTGCTTCATGGCAAAGATCAAATGGATTTGTGCTGAACAGATGGAAGAGGCATTACATAAGAGCCAGTTCCTCTGCTCTTTGCTTACTGCCTATTAGCCTTTATCTCAAACTCTTGGAAACACCAGCTTTCCATCAAAAGGAAATGTCACTGCTTTGGCTAATAGACTTCTTCTTTTCCCTTGCAAGAGGCTCTAATTGACTTTTTTTCAGTTGAGTACAGCTTTAAAAAGGAATATTTAATGTCAGGCATTAGAGTTTTCACATTGGCTTGCAGAGGAAATCTTGACTCACGCAAACACTTGTCGAGAGAAGGAGAAGGCAGACCAGGCCTCCCTTCCCTCCCATACATAGAAAGGATTTGTCTTGGCTCTGCTATCTCATTGCAAAGGTGGTTTTGCACCTGAAGGGAGCTTTTCTCTCCCAGGCTGGCCTGGAGGGCCCTGAGCAAGCTGAGGGCTACCTCTGGCACCCACATGCACCGTTCAATGAACTGCTGAAGCTGGCATGCCTGTGGCTCACTTCTGCCCAGAAATTAGGGGAACATGCTGATTGCATGCAATCAATGGTTTGCATTTTTCCCCAGGCGAATAATTCCGCAGACTTACAGATCAAGCAAGAGACATTTTAAAATTGCTTTACAGTACTGAATGCCAGACCCTGCAAAGCAAACGGAGGACTTATTACAACAAATCTGTTGAACACTTGGTTCAATTTTGTGTCTGTGCTTAAACCCCTTGACTGAAGTGCAGGCTTAAAGCTTTAGCATATGCTTTGCTCAACAGCGATTCAAATATTTGCAGAATCAGGGCCGTCTGAGACACTGTTCATGTTACACTGCAGTCTATGTGCTAGCTAGCTCACAGCCACCTTCTGCCATCCCATGGCAGCCTGATGCCTAATGCCAGCCTTGTTTAAGAAATCAGTGTTAATTTTAGTGAAGTTGTGTGTATTCTATGACACACTGAGCTCTGAGAAGTGACGGTGCTGGCCGCCCCGCCCTGTTCTCTTACACCACCCTCGCGGCGGTGGATGCTCTCCCAGCCCTCCAGTGCACTCACGAAGGAGTTCATGGCACAGCCTACACGGGCATCCGCTGCTGCAGATATACAGGCAGGTTTGCCTTCCGCACAAGCCAAGAAATAATAACCTGACCTGCAAAAAGCCCGATAATTGTTGTCAGCCCCTTCCTCTGTCTTTCGCCTACGTGAACAGGAGAAAGCATCGAATACTGCAAGTGAAAAACAGGCTCTGGCTGCCGCTGCATTCCTCATGCTGCAGCACCAAACCTTATGTCAAAGTCTGATGTGTTAATCTGAGACTGGAGCCAATACTGCAGCCCTGAGCCTCCCCGGGAACTCCTCTCAAGTGTACCTCTGTGCATCCCAGGAATGTTAATCGGTTATTATTAATGACCCTGGACAGTATATTGTAATGCATAGAACACCACATGCTGCAAAGCTCAAGGGGATTTTACAGGGGCCTAGGTGTGACTGAAAGGGCTTGCCAGATGGGAAGAGATCACACCCATCTGCTCGAGCACCTTCTCTGCCTGTTGGATGTTTCAGGGGAAGTTTTGAGACTGTGAGCTGAAAGGAGCTATAGTAATGCAAAGTGCTATTATGATCTAGGCAAGATAAACGAATCGTCAAGCTCTCTTTGTGATGGGAGTAACAAATGTTAATAGGATGCCCCAAGATTAGATTCCTTCTTGACCCCAGGTAGGGATCAGCTTCTACTCCAAAGGGTGAAGATTTCTATCTGYGTTAAAAAGGGTAAATGCTGCTCTTATCCAGAGGAATATCTGATCCTTTCTGGTGATCTACCAAGCCATTTGCTGTCTGTGCAAATCATGAAAGGAACATTTGAATACAGCTAATTGCTAAAAATAGCCCTTTTTCCAGCAGCAGAAGAGCTGACAGTTCKCTCAAGTCATGTTAAAAATACTGTGTTAGTATGACTTCAGCAGAGAGCTGCCACCTGTGCACGCTGTCAGCGTGAGTGGGACTGCTGGATCCCTGGCCTCCCTGGCCAGGATTTCCTCCAACATGTGACCTGACTTGGGGGTCCCACAGCTCAGAGAAAAGCAAGTAAGTTGCAAGGTCTAAAAAATGTGACTGCAGTGACAACCGAGTGTCTTGTGTCTGCAGTTTCTTCTTTGTAGCTCAGCATTTTTTGAGCCCAACTTACGGACACATCTCTGAATATTAGGTCCAAGGGAACAAAGAGTTACTTCTCATTAGGTAGGAACCTTCTGGCTCCTTTGGTATGTAAGCCTGGTGGTCTGAAAGCATGATGCTTGCTGTTGACATCTGCTGATGAAGAAGTGCAGGTCACATCTGCCAGAGAGGTCCAGATGGCCTGCGACTCCTCTGGGCAGGGCACTCCAATGGTGAAGGACAATGATCGAGTGTGATGTACTGCCCTCTCCAATTTAGTGTGTGGCAGCTTGGGGCATTTTAGTTATGATACAGTTTAATAAATACAGGGAAGATAGATCTGGAGGGCTTTATATTTTGGAGGGTAGCCTGCTATAATTCAAAGTTTCTAAATAGATTTTCACAAAATTGTCTCCATTTCTATTGCAAAATCAAAAGATGACCTTTTTTTTGTGTAGAGACGTTTGAAACATCAGGAGAATGTGATTTTCACTCAACATTAGCAGAAAGTTTGTGAGAGCAGCTGGCTTCTGCTGTTCGGGATGCAGGAAGTCAGGCAATACATGAGTGCTGTACTTCCAGCTCCAAATTCATGATGTAGCTGTGTCTCAGTACTGAATCCTGGTTTTGAAGTCACTCTGAACTTAAATGCTACATGTTAGTACAGCTCTATTTTGAATGAATGGATCCTGAAAATGAAGGAAGAATGCTTAGCTATTGAATATACTCACAGGCTGTCTAAGACAGTTCAGCTGAAATAGGATTGGGGATGCAAGAAGTGTGAATATGTCCACACTATACACCCATTGCACGAGCATATGGGCACATCTATCGTGCTAAAGGAGTGATATTACAATCACTTTGTGTGTGTGATGGTCAAACAACCTTTTGCTAGCCTACAACTATGTCTCAATATTTTTGGATTTCAGTTTGAATTAGCAAATGCTGGGATGGAAATACAAGCTTTCGCTGTGCTCTGAGGATCAACAAACCGGTCTCTGGAGGCCCAGGACAGCAGACGGATGCCAATGCCAGTGCTCTCCTTGGAGAGCCAGGCCCAGCCTGCAGGCACTGGGAATTTAATCTGTTAATCTTGGCTGCTCAGATATGTCAGGCAAAGAGACCCCTCTAATCAAACATACCAGACTCAAAGGCTATATTCTGTCCTATTTAATTAGATCTAATTCTGTTTTACTGCCTTTCTGTTTTGCTTACAGGGTAGTGGCCAGCAAGGCAGCTATGCATGTCCAACCCTGAATTCTCCTTTGGAAGCCAGGGTTGGAAGCTGGTTCCTCCAGCTTATGCTAGTTCCCAAAGGTACTGTGGGAAGTACCTTGCGAGACCTAGCAAAGAACAAAACCTCAGCGAGACTAATATAGCTCAATGACCATTACTTAAGAACTGTGTGGCTTCCACCACTGAACTATGCATATTTTTATTTATTTATTTATGCATTCCACCTTTTTCCCTTTATCTCCTAATCTGAAGTTTTGTTGCCTTCTCTGCTTGAGATACGTGTACGTGTAAATTGGATACCATTGCAATCCATCATCAAACTAGAGAATAAAGCTTTAGGAAAAAGAAAAAAAAAACCTTATAAAACATGTTCATTTCATTGACCATGTTTTTATCCAGTGCAAGTTCCTACTGAGCACTCTTATGCATCACGTGACAAAAAAGCAATTTAAAGAGATCCTGCAGCTAAAGACCAAACCCAAGGTTCTGTTGGGGCCAGAGGGAAAGGAAGAAAAAAGGTTGGTGCTTATGAACCTAAAACTAGAAATAAACCAGACCCATTAAAGTACAGACCAGACATGATGATGTGATGCACCAGTCACTCACCGTAATCCTGGGATGGAGCTTTTGGAGGCAAGCATGCCTGTACAGTCAGTGTGTAGCTGCCCCGGTGCCCTTCCAGAGGTCCCGAGGTGGTGCTGATGTGCAGCATCCGTCTTGCATGCAGAGACGGGGGAAACGCATGGCTCCGACGAAGCGGGGAGCTGGTCTGGAGAGCAGCTTCTGATAAAACAGGCTGGATCTGTAGAGACGTGGTATTTTTGGTAGCAAGGGGCTAGCTTCAAAGGGTTTAGGGCAGATGCACAGTACATATTTCAGAGTAGGAAACCCTACTGATTCAAGAAGGAAGTTAGAAAACTAAGAAGCAAATTCGCTGAGCAATTGCAGAAGGGGGTTGAGAGTCAAGGACCACTGACTCCTGTCTGGCTCTGCGCTCAGGCCTTGCATATACACATTCCCCTCCTGTGCCGCCAGGATAAGCCTGGCCTATAAGCCTCATCAGCTGATTTTAACGATTCTTGAAATATTTCCATTCCTGGTGTTGCCCCAGCTAATCCAATATGCTCTTTTCTGGCAAACTCTCACATTAGTTGAAATGACATATTGATCACCAGTTAAACTTAACGATACTTGTTCCTGCTGGGTGAATAAAACAGAGCTACCCCACCTGAAGACTGCAGGAACACAAACAACCCCCACTCCCACCTCAGGAACCGTTTCTCCAGATTTAATGCATAGGAATATAAAGAGCTGAATATTAAAGCTCAAGGGATTAACTCAGTGGTGTTACATTGAAACCGTACAGCAGGCAAGAATTAATTCTCTCTTCCAGTTCTGACTTGTTGCGCAGTAACTCTGTATGCTCACTCCCTGCTCCATGGCCCCTTGTGCACTCCGGCAGAATACCAGCGATGCTTTAGCTAGACATATTTCAAGGATGTGGCATTGCTTCCGGTAATTTAGCACTCCCACTGCCGCTACATGCAGGCAAAACTTTTTCTAAACCTGTTTGGGCTGCAAAAAAACCTCAGCTTAAGCCAGAAGTACAGGAAAATCTATGGGGTTTGGGGGCTGAATAAAACTTTTTGTCAATGTTGCCTAATTTCTTCTTCCTAAAGTTACCCACCTTTTACAAGCCCACGCCACAGGCAGCAGAGCTACCCGGTCCCAGTGCGGTCTGGCAACACGCAAGGCCAGGGCAGCTCTGCGTCCTGCCAGCTCTCGGGACTGCAGCACTGCCTCCCTCCTTACTCCCAGAAGAGCTGCTGGAGCGACTGTGCTTTCATTTTGCTTGCAGAACAGATACTGCGCCCTTGCATGGGAGTTGCTTTAGTTAATTGGAAGAAGATTCCATTAATTAATATATTCCATCAAGGGATCTCAAAGCACTTCTGAACATAAACTTTATCTCACATCCGCTCAGCGGGCAAGGCAAAGTCAGTGGTATCTGCTGTGAAGCAATAAAACTGAAACCAAGGGCCCACAGCACGCCCATGGCAGAGGTCAGGGCCCCCGACTCTCAGTCCCTTGCTCCAACTTCTGGCTGAGTCTCCTTCTGGTGACAGATCGGTTGCATATGCGCTATACGAGATGACAAAGTTATATAAGTACGAAGTAGTAGGATTATGGGTGTGGGGGAGAAAGATCTCCTGGGGAGAGGGGACATTTTGCATCAATCACTCCCTCCCCCACACCCACCCACCGACTGCAGGGATTTTTCAAAGTACTAAAGATGATATAGCTTGGTACATTTTAATCAGTTTCTTACCCCATAGAATGACGGTAGAAACATTGCTCAAAAAAAGTTGACCCCATGCAATTAGGGGCTCTGTAAGCTGCAAAGGTGCTACACGTATGTGACAGCCGGTGTGTTTCAGACACCACAGCTGAGACTGTAGCTGCTGACTGGTGCCTCATTTCTTCTCACTGGTCAGGAACTGTGTCAAGTACTAGAACTGCAATTAAAAAGTGACAGCAATGTGAGAGCAAAGTAGAGCTGAGAAGCCTGTAGAAGGGCTGGGGGAGTAGAAGATGAGATGCTGAGTTATACATTTTGCAGGGGGGAGTGAGGGAAACTAAATTCTGTTCAAGAAGAAAGTAAGTTTGATGGAAGAGGACTAGAGGAATGATGCTCTGATCCTAGCTTGGCACTCAGAATATTCTTGACGCTAGACATCAAGTTTGTGCCAGACCTTGTGAAGATACACTACAGCTTGGGGTAGACCAGGGCCAGGTGGAAAGGGTGGCTCAGTGACAGGGCAGCACCCACACTGCATGGTGCAGGGACCTGCTCCGTCCATCGCTGGGTGGAGGGGCAGAGAGGAGCCGCTAGTTCAGCTGGGGGCTGTCTCCCCCAGCTGTCAACGAAAGACTGTTTGGATCTGCCCTTCTCAACCTTTTGAACTCTCCTAAAYCCACAAATGGCCAAAATAAATCAGTGCAGAGCTCACAGTAGCCCCGCCAGATGGTTGGAAGAGGGTATCCTGGTGCTTGTGCAGCACCCCAAGGTGCAAGGTGCTCCTAGAAGGAACAAAGATCTCTGTCCCCATCTCAAACCCTCAAATGTTTCTTGTCCTGGCCCACAACTGTGGGAGAGAAGGGAACGTGCCAAGGCAGCTCTCTGGCCCAGGGAGTGAAGCCTGGGCAGAAGCAGCACCAGGAGGAAGGGAACAACACCCTGGGTCTGCTGTTGTCAGACTGGGTACAGCTAAGTCTTCCACAAAGCGGTAGCCTTTGGGAGAGGGTATCGTTACTGTTCATCTCTGCTTATGTGCCTGAAGGCTTCATCCCTAGAGGGGAGAGCATCGTAAAGACAGAAAAGGCAAACAAATGCAGAGAAGAGAGAGGGAAGGTCTTTGGACTGTGCTGTATGCCACAGTATTCCCTTCTGGGCCTTAAATTTATCATCTCTAATTTTAACAGACTGCCTGAGTCCGAGAGTTGTGAAATATAATATCATCTGGTCTAGCTGTTGAACCACAGAAATGTGTTTTATTTCTCTTGGTCACTGAATAAACATAAAAATATCAGAAATACCCTACTAGGTCAACAGCTTGGTCCATCCAGCCCATCCGTCCTGTCTCAGAGCACATGAGCCTGGCCAGTTCCTGTGGCCCAATTGCTGCTTACTCCATCAGTATCCATAACTGCTGTATTAGGGATGCTAGAGGTTATATCTCTGCCTACTCCTTTAGTCCTGCCTATGGACCAGCTGTCCAGCAGTCTGTCTTACCCCTTTTTGAAGCTGCTGATACCATTGCAACCAGAACATCCTCTGGCAGCCAAACACAGAGGTTCAGGCCCCGCTTTGTAGAGAGGTACTCCTATTTACCTATCCCCTACTAGCTTCATCAAGTGTCTCCTAGCTCTAGCTCTGTTGAGATTTGGTGAATAAGCTCTACATCCACCTTAACCACTGCCTCCATGCTGGTCTACCAGAAATACCTGTAAGATGTCCAGAGAGGGCTCGAGGAAGCCAGACATGTGCTCTCCTAACCAGCAGCCAGAGTGATGCTGTAGGGCCAGGTTAGTGGCACTAACAGGATGGGCTGTGGGCAGCACAAGTCATGTGCTCAGAGGGCAGTTCAGGGGCCAGCTGCGGAAAGGACGGGGAAATTCAGATCAGGGAAAGATGCTTTGGAGAAAGTGTGCTTGGCACAGGGTCTTCAGGTGTGGATTCAGCCCATCTAACTTAGACATTTGACTGAGGTATCTGTCATGGAAACTGCCATCTCTAGGCTCCTTACCTAGTCAATGGAGAGGCATTGGCCTCTTGGGAGCAGTTTAGTCCATGTGAGATCTCCCCAGGGTGCTTCACAATTCTGCTCTCCCACCTGAGCTGCTGTTGTGTGGTTGTTGTATGCCTATATCCTCTGTGGGCTGTGGTGGGGGTCAGAAAGGAGGGATCTCTCCCTAACAACTTGATTTTTCCTCTAGTTTTTCCTCCAGCCTCCCCTGATTAAGCAAGAGGTAGCTAGAGAGGGCTCAAAGCTCACCTACATTGTTAAGTCCTATTGATTTTCTCCTGCTTTACACTAGTGTGAGTTAAGCAAGGCAGAAAGTTTTTCTCATGGGAGCTAATCTTGGATACCTGTGTATTTCTGCTACTTTATGAATTTTAAAGGGTTTTTTAAATTTATTTTTTGCAGGGGAAGTGCTTGTTCCAGTGAAAATCATTATCTGCCATACTTGTTCTGTGCTGTGCTCCAGGAGACAGCGCTATGCAGTTCTAAGAAGCAAACACAGCAGCAAGGGAAGCCCTTTCCCTGGCTGCATGTGAAAGAGAGAGAAGGCAAAAGCATGGGAGGGATGAAAGTGGATTTACTTTCATTCCTCCTGGGACACAGCTGGCACCTCCTCGCCTCTCTACAGACAGCCCAGCAAGGGACTGAGGCRCTGGTACCTTATCCCCGACGCGGAAAACGTGGCAAGGGGAGGAAGCAGACTGAGGACAGGCTCAGCCCATTTGCTCCCAGCACTGTGGTGCTGCAAAATCAGGAAAGTGTCCTCGTGGCCCCTGCCAACGGCACATAGCAAAGGGGGTAATGAGGACTCGAATGTGAGTGAGTAGACTCGGGCCCTGCCAACTGCTCTGTAGCCAGGGAAAGCGGGGAGGGAGCCTTCCTGACCCACCGACAGAGAACAGGCATGAAGGAAGGAGGGTCCGGAGCACGTGCATGCGCTCTGGCACCAAAACATCTTCCTATGTCTCCCTGTCAACATCAACACTGGTGCAAGAGTGAAACGAAGGCTCCAGGGCTCAGCATGACAGTCCTGGCACCGGCAACCCCCCGCAGCCACGGCCTGTGCTGGGGGCAGTGAGAGGAGCAGAGGTCCCAGTGCCCTGTTTCTCTTGGGGGCAGAAGAATGAACATAAAAATGCTGAAGACCAGCCTCAGCCCAGACTAAGCCAAGGCAAGGAAGCTGTGGAGCGAGGTGGCAGGAAGGAGATGGTGTCAGGGCACAGTCATCAGCTTGGTGCTGCTGCCTGTGCCCCCTCTCTGCCATCTCTTCCCACACCCCGCACATGACTGAGCTGCTATTAACAGCCCTTGAAAACCCGCCAAGAAAATCTCCTGGCCTAGTTTCCACCTGCCCTTTTGCTGAGCAACTCTGGAAAGCTAAGAAACCTGCAGTTGGTGGAACATTCATCTTGCACAGCAAGGCAAAAATCTGGCTTTTTTGAGCAATTGCTTGCTTTTAGTAATGGGAGAAGCATTCTGGGAAATGCCTGACTACTAGGCACATCCTTCCTCACCATACTGGCTAACTCTGTATGCAAAGGCGGTTTGATAATGCACTTCATAATACTGAATTTGCAGACACTTGCAGCCTCAGTAGAGCTGTCAGCAAAGGGGCAAGAGCAACTCTACTTTATCCATCTGTTGGAGGTAGCATGAAGGGGAAAGTGGCCGTCCATGCAAGATAGAGAAGGCTGCAAGCAAGATATATCTAAAACGCAACTGAAGACTTCTGTCCGGGTTGCAAGTCTTTTTGTGTTTGTGCTGACAGAATATTGTCCAAAGAAATATGTAACTTGGAAGAGGGGAGTTAAAGGTTGAGCAAGACTAAAGGAATACCAGGAGCATCCAACAAAACAAAACAAAMCCCCAAAACAACAACAAAAAAACTTGCACCATAAATCAGATTCTGATTAGAAGTGGCTGAAAGTTGACACATGAGGCCTAAAGCGTGGTGCTCTCAGATGTCCATGGCTCACTATGACTCCTTCGGTAATCAATCTTTTCTTGGTAAGAGGCCAAGGATAGGCCATGGGTGTTACTTCTGTTCCAAACTATCCCCTGGACTGGGAGAAAGTCTTGCAGTACTTTTAATTGCATTGCCTGCCATCTGTGCTCATTTCTATCAGCAGGCCTGGCTTTGCTGCCTGGTCTGCACTTGGGTTTTATTTTCTTTCCCCTCTCAGGCTGTAGCAGTGGTGGGCACCCAAGCATAAATAAGCCTCCAGAGCCGCAGAGCTTTTAATATTGAGCTGTTCTGCTCCTGGCAAAAACCATCAACACAGAAAGCAACTGTAGGATGGTCTGCTTTTAGACTATATTGATTAAGCTACAATCTCTGCAGGAGGGGGTTGTTCTGTGAATACGCCTGTATTTGCATCCAAGTCTCTCCTGGCAGGCTCCAAGGGGGGCAGGGTTCAAGTACCCCGGGGGAAAACTTGAGCAGTGCTGTCCTTGGCTCCCCGCTTGACATGAGAACAGCATCACTTCACCTTGCTGCCCTGATAACGAGTCCTCCCAGCCTGGGCAGCACAGTGACTATGGGGCTGAAATGAGTGGCTGTACTGGGGGTGGCAGTGGGGAGGAAGGGCACAAGACAGCAGGAAAATCCAGTATTCAGGTCATAAATGCCCTGTCTAAGCAGCCCCTCTTCTCAGAGCACTTTGGCAGCAAGTCTCAATCCCAGCCCTCCTGCAGCAGAGGTGCTCTAATAGTACAACACATTCTGGCATGAATGGCTGCCCAACGCCTCCCCCAGCTGGTTCTCCAGTTTTAGCCGAGCCCATAATTCAGGTGGGTCGGTATCACCTTTAGCAGTTGCTCTGCCCCAGGGTCACCTCCCTTTCCCCTGAAGAGAAGCGATTCCTGCATGTTTCCTGAGCTGGGACACCTCTGCCCCAGGCTGGCCGCTCAGCCCCAGCCGGGTGCCAGGCCCAGCACCACCTCTGCACCCCGCGGGCCCCAGAGCTCCTGACCCTGCCGCTGCCTCCATTGAGCTCTGCTCGAACAGCTTGCCCGCTGCCTCAAAACTACTCTGGCGTCCGTCTGAGCCTCACGAGGAGAGCAGTGCACCTGGCCTAGTAAGACGTTTTCCCCTTGTCAGCAGATATTGCCAAGCCTGCCTTCCCCACTGGGCTCCTCTCCATCCCTCCCAACTGCTGGCTGCTCTTTTCCCGGGGTCAGCATCAAGGTCCCTGGCTCTGGCACCCTTCCTTGCAGGCGGGAAAGGGGTCGAATGAATACCAGTGGGGCTGGAGAAGCTGCAGGAGAGTTGTGTCCTGCCTCTGCACCTTCCCTCCCTTGTACCGCTCCTGAAAGACATGTTCTCACAGTAACATGAAGAGCATAACATTTAATTTGAGCCCAAAGGGATGGGGTGAACAAGAGGAAAACGAGGCCAGAATTGGCATGGCTGGAGTCCAGGGCTCAAAGGCAATATGACTGGGAAAGTTTGAAAACCGCTACTTGAAAGGTTTCTGGACAGAGGGATCCTATACATTACCTTTCCTAATGCTGTAAGCAAAGTTAGCATATCATAGTCCATCAGAGGGGAAAAGGAAAAACTCTATCAGAGGCTTTGACTTCTCTCCCCTCCACCCTCACACTCCCAGGAGGAATCACTAGTTATGGTTTGCTATAGCTCCTCACACCTGCCCTGCAGCGGGCTAGGAAGGTGTGCCTGGCGCTGTGCACGTGGAGACGGTCACTCGCTCCGAGTGACGAGAGCGCTGTTTCCTCTGACAGATCACTCCCCGGGAGACAGCAGTAACAGCACTCTTCCCTGACTGTCGGAGCAGCCATTGCAATACCAGCTGGCTTCCCCATGCACAGCTCAGCCACGCAGCGCTACTCCCTGCACCCTCTGCAAATGCCCGAGCAGAGAGAACAATTGCATATGGTTGGTCCCCAGAGACTGACAAATCTGCACCTTCATGCCATCAGGCAGCAGGAGGAAGCTGGCGGTGATAAACACATAGGTGGTTTCTGCCCATGAGCAAGAGAGAATGGGAAATGCCCGTCTGCCCCTGGAGTGATTAATTCTGCACCTTAACTAGCATTGGCTTCAACCTAAACAGGAATGAGTTTTCTTTAATTAACATTAATTTCCATTAAGCTGCTGGCTCAGATTAAATCTGAGTGAGCGCCTTCTTGGCTCCCCTTGCCTCTGTAGCGGGGCCCCAGCAGCTGAGGAGGCCCTGGGCTCTGTGCAGGGGCAACGCACCCTCCGTGGAGGCTGGCACACGGGCCAGGGCAGCGCCAGTGCTTTCCGCACCGAATTGGAGGGGTTTAGCTGTCCTAAATCTTTCTGCAACCTTGGCAGCGACTGCTTAAATCTTGCCAGGCAGCTGAGATTCAGGAAGCACAGAACAGCCAGACCTTTTGGTCTGCAGCCCGTTTGGCGTTTTTAATGCCCTCTCGTGCCACCCACACAGATGGGCCAAAAATACTGCTGTGTCAGGTGAAGATCTGCCCCTCATGTGCTGCAGGGTAATTTCATCTCAGCTTCTTGGATCCCAAATCCCATAAGCACTGTTGGATCTTAGGGGTTATACTGGGAGTAGCCATAAGACAGAGAAATGAATGAGAAATAACTAGAGATGCAGAGAAGTCAAGAAGATGCAAGAGTGTACATGAAAAAAAGGTAAGAGGAAATGCAATATGTAAAAGCAAGACCCACATTCAGTTAGGAGTCACACTACTAGCAAAATAAATGGAAATGAATCTGGGCCATAGCACATCTTAGCCTACAACCTTAGAAAAGAAGAATGAAGTTTGGATTGCAAAAAAAACCCCAAAACCAAAAAATCCCAGCATTTGGGCACAGACACTTGATGGAAACATTTCCTTTTGAATTATCACATGGAAAGAGCACACTGCAGCAAGGAATATCATGAAATGAAGGAAAATTGGAGAAGATTGAACCAGTCAGAGAGGCAACACTGAAAGCTGGCCAAGTTAAATGGTAACAGAACGAGTATCCCAGGTAACATTAACAGAGCTTATCCAAATGCTTCGAGTGGAAGACTTTTCAGTGCAGAGTATATTGTTTTGTTAGAAATAGGGGCTTTACAAAGTGCAAAAAAAAGCAAAGCAAAAGGTTTACTTCTAAAAATCTTTTCTTCTTTTAAACATAAAGGAAAAATTGTGATAATACATGTGGAAATTGAACAATTGGTAACACGTGCAGGAGAAGAATCATAAAAAAAGGAATAGGATGCACTGTATGCACAGTGTCATAGCTAAGGAAGAGAACACCACTTACAATACAGGGTCTTGGCTATTTCTAAGACCATATTTCTTGCTGCCTCCAACTTGGAAAGATTTTCACAGAGCAGATGGAAGATTTCCATGTCAAATGCCTACCTCCGGGTCAGCTTACACTTCAGAGAACGAAACAAGGAGGCATCTGAATAAAGGGGTTGGATAAGACCGTGGGCATGAATCTGCAAAGTGAAATGCATAGAAAGTAACTGAGCATGCAAAGAGGAGCCTCAGAAAGAGGTGGCCGACCAAACGGGACTTCACTCAGCCCTGGCCTTCTTTCACCCCACAAAGAAGAGAGAGCATCACTTCAAATACAGCTTCACTTTGAATACATTAATCCCTGCTGGTGAAAGAAGAAATTGCCCTGCAGCATAGAGCTCCTCCAACACGCCTAGTGCATTTTCAAGGGAGATTAGGACTGGGGTACAAAGCAGGAAGCTTTGCAGCAACGGAGCCGAGGCTGAGAAGCAGGCTGAATGAGCAGAGGTTGAGCGTTGCGGTCTGAAATGGGGGTCTAGCATTTGAATTCTTTGTTTGGCCTTTCCGTTCTTTGGGGATTGATACAGCTGTACTGTGCCAGGACCGCTTAGGCACCGGGCACACACGTTGTTACATTGCTGCATCTCTCTGATCTGCCTCTTGGTTTTAGCCACCTCACCAGCCTCATGTCTCAGACCACCAGCTCCCTGCAGCATGGTGGGGCAGTGCCTTGGGTAAGGGGGCTTGACCTGCTTGGCTGCTGAGTGCTACCACCAAAACGAATGTTTAAAAACAGTGGTAGCTGTTACACTGCAGGTATTTCTTCAGCTGACCCCCAAACAGGGAGAGGCTGACTTATGGTTGTGCCATACATGTGCTTGACTGCACATTTTTATTTCCACAAGGCTGTAGTTCACGTTTTTGTTAGGAGGTAATCAGTCAGTTCCCAATTTTCCTAACATTTGAGTTGGAGTTTTACATGCTTCATCTTCCAGAAGATCGGGGAGGCAGAAGCCCCCATTACACAGTGGCAAGCTCCATCTTGCTTTGGTGTGTGTATCAGTGTCATGGTTCATGAGGATGAATATCTTTAGAGCAGCAAATTAACTTGTGATCCTGAAGTATACTTAATATTTGAGTGGAGAGGCATTGAATTCAATGCAGAAGGAAGCCAGCAGCCATAAAAATGTGAGAAAGCCTTCGTATTTCTTGCAGAATAACAGAAACCCAGACAGGAAAAAACAAAACAAAAAAAACAATCTTACTTTAAGCAGTCTACTGCTGTGGCAGCTTTTCTGTCACTTTATATTGATAGACACCATAGATTATGCTCCATTGTAATATAGAGAATAAAGGTCTTTCAAATGCTTTGTATAATCAGACAATGCAAGAGAAGGGGAAGCCATGCTTTGATATCTGTCTCGGGTAACTCTGCCGCCTATTACCTTAGTCTCTGCATGTCTCATGACCCTTAATTTCTTTACCCTTGCAACCTCTCCATGAGGGCAGGCAGCATTGCTATCCCCATTTTATGGGAGGAGGGGGGGGAACCGCAGGGAGGCGAGGGGCTCTGCACAGCAGCAGCAGAGCTGCCTGCCCTCTCCCTCCGCAGGGAGCTCCCATCCCTGTGACAGGGTCGGTGCAAGTGCCCGCGTTTGGCCAGGCAGCCCCAGCACCTCCTCGCAGGCCCAGGGCTCTGCTGCACGGGGCCAAAGGCAGGGCAGGGGAGCCCGGGGTCTTTTCTGCCAACCTGGCTATGCAGGCCAGCGCTTGTGGAAGTGGGGCAGGAGAGGCAGGTTTGCAATGTGCCACCTTGAAGAGCCGCAGCTCTCGTGCCCCAGCGCCCGTCAGCATCTCGCCCTTGCGGACATTAGCAGGCTCTGCCCATTGCTGCCAGGGCGGTGGGAGAAATCAGCCTAAGTGACTTGCTCAGGGTGACACAGCGAGCCAGTAGCAGAGCAGAAACTTGAACACCAGCCTCCCAAATGCTACACAAGTGCTCGTGTGAATGCCTGATTAGCAAAACACAAAGAGAAGGCTAAGGCAATCCCCCAGGATAAAGCCACAGCAAAGAAGTACTTGAAACTATGAGAATATTTGGTCATCACTACGGAAACAAACAAACCAGTTTCTGGATTTCTTCTGTAATAGCTCAGTGCTCAAAGCCGCTCTTCTTCAAGAGTGCCAGGTGATGGATTCACACTGGCTTGCTTAAACTAGAGAGAGGCGCGAGGTCAGGGTCAGACATGAATCAAAACACAGAGTTTCAGGGCTGTTTCAATCTACTGAACTAGCTGACCTATTTCAGCATTACAGAATGAGTTTGTCCCTCTCGGTGCTGGTATGAGAGGAAATAGCTTTGAAACATTTCCTCCCTTCATGTAAATAACTTGTTGCTGCAGCAGCTGATGGAAGCAGCATGATTGCAACTCTACTTTATTTCAGTACACCTAATACATATTCCAGTTGGTTATTCATAGAGTACCCATAGCGCTGTGTGCACTTTGCAGGCTAAGAGGAGAATCTGTGAATATTAGTCCCTATGAATACGCTTAGTTTACTGTTAAGTCATTTGCTAAATAAGTTACCCGAGCATTTGCTTGAATAAAAGCACGGATTAGTTTGGCTTTCTTTGTTTTCCATTCATTTATCAATATTATAGAAAAGAAAATTCATAGTAAGCATTTGCATGGACACAATACATTAAGTTAAATCATACAAGTGAATCCAGACCCAGGGCCAATACTTAAATTCAGTGATCATCCAAAACGGAACAGAAATACCCTTGAACCACCGTGTCCCACCAAAACACATCTGAAGTTCAGAGCACTGACAAACCATCTGGAAGCCAAGACTCCTACTAAAAAGACAGTCACGAAAACCAATTCTCCATGATTTTCCGAACAACAAGCATTTTTGAGGTTTGTGAAAGAGAAGGTGAAAATTGCCGGCTAAACTAGCCATTTTAAACTGAGCACTCACAGCTTACAAATGGCATAGTCCTGATATGAATTATTTTCTTCACAGTTAGCAAGAAGAAAATGGTAGGTTAAGGTAGAAGGAAAGAAACTTAAATAAGAGGCCAACTACATAACTGCACCAAACTGCCTACCATAACCTTTCCTGGCTTGCACAGGTTTCTCTTATGCCAGAAGCTAAAAACCCTTTCCAGAACGGTATAACTTACAACTGTATTTAAGTGCAGCTTGTATCCTTCTTTTATGTTAGTTACATACACAATAAAAATTCACCGAGACACAAGAAAGCCACAAAAGGAGAGAGCAGAAACACATCTATTTGCAGATTGCACAGAGTTCCGTTTCTCTTGATTTCCCAGTACAAGTTACCAGCTGTGGTTACATCCTCAGGCAAAAAGTCACAATTATGGGCAATTGGCTAAAGCACATCAAGGAAGTAACCAAATACCTCTCATTTCCCTATCCCACAGGGCACCTACGAGGTGGGTGAACATTTCCATACTTATACGCCAGGAGGGCTTCTTTTTCTTTTCCCAGCTTGTCACTATGCTGCTCCAAGAGGCTCAAACTCACTTTGCCAAAGCCACCCCATAGGTCTCAGGGGATAAAGAGCAGCAGTGACTACTGCTTCAAGCTGACAGTCTACCATAGGAGTAACTTGAGTCCTGTTCCCAGGCATGCATGATAATTAATTAAGCTCCCCCCCCTTCCCCAACAGCTAACCAGCTAATTCAGAGAAGGCCATTTTGCTTGTAATAACCACACACAAATAATCTCAGTTTCCACAGCACTATTTCTCCCCCCACCCCAAAGGAAAAGGTCATATAGGCAGGAAATCAAACAGGAAAACCATTCGCAGCATGTGCTGGCTGCAGGGTCACTGAGCTCAATAGCCCATGGGCTACCCCAGGGATAAATAATTGTTTGGAGATGTCACTGCAACAGTGTCATATGCCTGAGGCGCAGCTTGCTGCAGAGATGATTTGTTCTTTCAGAATCACCTTGTTATTACTGCAATTAAGTTGTTCCTGCCCTACTAACACAGAGGTAGTTGAAGCCTTTCTGCTAGCATTTCTGTAGGCACGCTCAGTGCAACAAAAGTACATTCATTTCAGAGCTGCATGCTTCCATCAGAGATTTTCATCTCTCAAAAATGGTTTTCCACAGCATATATCTCACATAGCTCTCTTTAACCAAATAGTTGCTCAGGGAAGTACTCTTTGCAAGTAAGGCATATAAGGGTAATTATTCACAGGACTGGACAACTGCTGCTGTTGCAGCAAAATGCTTGCAAATTTGAGTCAAATAAAATAGCTTCAACTGGAGAAAAAAATACAGAAAAAAAAMCCCTAAATGTAAAATAAGTTAAGAAGAGTCCCACTGGGCCTTAGGCTGTGATTTTGGGGGCCAGCTGTGCTGAGCTCAGGGCTAGCTGCAGCTCAGCAAGCTGGGCCTGCTCCCTTCCTTCCCCAGCTCTGCTCCAGCACTTGCCTGACACTGCCACAAGCTGGTTCCCACAGTCGAGCCAGCAGACGTCAGCTCCTCCTCACCCGGGGAGCTGGGGTCCCTGGTGGCTCTGCTACCCGGGTTCCCTTTCTCTGGGACCATAAATACCAGAGCTGGGGTAAGGAAAGCAGGGGGAGCCCACGGGGCTTGGGGAAGGAAGGACAACCCCCTTCCCCAGCTAGCAGATGTTGAAGCCAAGTTACACCCGCAGTGCTGCTCCCAACACGTCCCTGCCCTCCGCGAGGGCCCTGCTCAAATCCTACAGCAGGAATTGGGCCCAGCTGCCTCCAAGCATCTTCCCAGCTGAAAAAGCCAGCTGCTTGGGCAGGCTTTTAAAGATGCTCTGTTACAACCATCTCCCCATCAAGTGCCTTATTTGCACAGCCCTAATCATGAAATTATGCCCTAGTAGCTGATGACAACCTATTTTTTTTATGAGATTAGGAGGCTGCCTGTGCATGGACAACCACTCATACCATGATGACAGCCAGACTCCACCATCTGAAAGAAATCACGCAGCAGCTCTTTGGCAGGAGCAGCCAACCTACCCCAGCTA
The DNA here is from genome assembly GCF_003343035.1 of Apteryx rowi. Lineage (NCBI taxonomy): Eukaryota > Metazoa > Chordata > Aves > Apterygiformes > Apterygidae > Apteryx > Apteryx rowi. The sequence continues at coordinate 932,749 of NW_020447963.1, forward strand.
CTGCCAAACTCCTCATCCAGCCCAGAGCTGCCACAGACCCGTCACCTTTCTCAGGGACGCAGCCGGGGCAGGGAATGGCCRCAGCCTGCCAGGGTTGCGTGGCATGGCGGCACCGAGGTGGGCACGCAGCCGGCCTCCACAGTAATTTGGAAATAGCAACCATAGCATCTTCTGCTAGGGACCTTCATAGATGTTTTCCCTGCTTATGGAATAGGAATAACAGTATAATCCCGATCTCTCCTAGGTGCACAGAGGTTATCGAGACGCCAGGGTCACAGCTTCTCCTCCACTGCTCTCTAACTGTGTAATCTGTTGCTTGAAGTGTGGCGTGGCTCTGTAAAACAGAGAAAATAGGTGCTTATACCTCTATATCATAGGAATGCTTGTTCTGAGGTTTAACTAATGTTTATGAGGTGCTTTGAGACAAGGTGTGATATATCTGTAAATCTGATTATTTTACAAGACTTTTACATAGTACTAAAATTGCTGTTTACTAACATTTTTTCCTTGGGCTGTTTTCAGCAGCATTTTCAATATGTAACTTGGATTTATTCTTCCTTTGACTATTTAAATTGCACGCACTGAAAAGGCTGAGGGCTCAATAAGAAATTTGAATATTACAAGTATATTTTATCTGAGGTGGCAGATTTGGCACCTGTGAATTAGTGCAGTGCTTTGTATTACAGTCTAGCAGCGAGGGCTGTGATCTTGTCAGATCTCATAAACTAAACAAGGTCGGTCCTTGGATGGAAACCTTAGAAGAACACCCACATGCTATGCAAAGTAATATTTCACCTTCTGAATCATCCATCTTACCCCTGAGTCATTTCTATAGCAAGAGCTCAGCTGGGCGTTTGGGATACTTTGTTGATAGTTGTTATAGTTATTATAGCTATTATCATTCAAAATATGTTACCATATGTGGTCATTAAAGAGCTCAGAATTCTTCTCCCACAAGGACAGAGGTATTTATATAGGTATTTTGCACAGGTAACAGGCTGTACTTTATCTCACAAAATTCTGCCAGCAATTTCATTTGGATTCAGTAATTTTGTCCTCTTGCCTGCCTGGAACGATGACAAACTGCTGAGGGCTTTATTTCTCCCAGAGACTTGTGAATAATCGCTGTTAGGACAAAAATCAAGTGCTGGCCATCCAGTGGGCTCCCGCAGCTTCTAGAGAATGTGAGCGGATCTGCCGGTGCTCAACGTATCTCTGAATTTGGCCCCAAAGGATTTTTAGTTTTGGACACAGCTGAGCACTACTCTGACAATATTCCGAGCACCTTCTCCTCCCTCTGAGTGCAGTGAGAGCAGGAGGATGCACTTTTGGAAATACACATTTGCACACCTAAATGAGCATCTGATACATGCAGTGCTTGGGCAGGCAGCCTTCACTCTGTACATGCTCCTGGCATTTCCCACGTTCAAAGGTCCGGAAAGAAAAAAAGCATAAACACAASCATTTTGAGAGTGGGCTAAGTCCTTGGGTCCTCTGTTATTATCATAGAGATGGGCTTGAGCTGCAAAATTTCAGCACATGCAATTTCATATCTGGATCTCAAAATCTTCCATCCAACATCCATTTGCACCTGGAGCCTAGATTTTAAGGATCATCTTTATTTTTCTGCACTACTCATTTAAAGAGCCCTAGTTGCCTTTCTTGCCTGGCAAAAAATAATGCATAATATGGCCACAAATATTACTTGATATTGCTTTAGCAAGACAAATAGTAGCCTTCTCTTGTTAAGTGTCTGTATAATACATAGGAGACATGTTCTCCTCAGTTCATTCAATGATTTGATGGGAAGAATTACATTTTTCCTCTACAGAGCCATTTATAATTTATTTTTAATTTGTATGTATAGCACAGTTTTGTCTGGGGAGCCTGCTACTGCAGCTCTTGTAATTCAATATTTCAGGAAGATTAAGATAAAAAATGGTTTGGAGAAGCTCTATGACAGCTTCATTACTTCATTCTCTAACTATGAAAGTAAACCCAGGATTCTTGTTTCCTCCATAGATATGACAGCTTTTTTCATTTCTGACACTGTGAGGAATCTCCCTCAGTAACTTGTATTTATATAGCCATTTGACCTATTTCAGGTGTAACAGTTTGTCAGCATGGATATAAAATGTGAGATATTTCTGGAAAAAAAATTGGTAATCAAACACATGCTTGCAATAGTGACTGCTTATTTATCATACATTCCCTAAAGAGCCTCAAAGTGTTATCAGTGGAAAGCCTGAAAAAGCTGTGTTTTCGAAAACTTGTGAGACTCGGAAAACAGAATTTCATTATGTAAGAATGGTTTGTTGCAGCTTCTGCTATCTTGCTGTCTAACAGAGATGATGCTTGTGGTTTTGGCTTCTCAGCTCTGCTCTGCCACTGTAAATTGTTCACCAAGATTTTTTATTGCCTTTTGTACTCATCTGATGTGAAGGATATCATCAGATGAATGCCTGAAATCATGCTAAAGCAGCTTAAAAAGTCACTGTGCCTGAACTGGAGATCCCCATTGCTCTGCCATGAACTTGGTAATCAGCTGCATGTACATGCATGATGTAAAATGGGTACACGTGAAGCACCCTCAGCAGGTCCCAGGGATTTCACACTGCAGAGGCTGGGAGCGCATGACGAACAGTTAGGGCTAGAAGGGGCTGTGAGCAGGGACAGTAATTTCCTGCACATCGGATCGTACCCAAATGATGTCCCTTCTGGCAAGAAGGGATATTGGGATGGGCACAAAGGAATTTGGGGTCTTTTATATGTCACTCATTGGTTTACCTCAAAATCAGGCCCCTATTTACTTAAACTGTTTGGGACAAGGGTTTCTGATTAGTCTCTATGTCTTATTAGTCTTTTATGTCTCATTAGTCTCTGTGCATGTACTTAGCCCAATCTCATTGGTTCCCAGGAGATTAAAAGAATAATAATAATGTGACTTTTAAGGATCTGTTGGTCCCAAGCTGAGAAAAAGAAATTGCCAGCTCACAGTCCCTCTCCAAGAGATTGGAATATGAAATAATAACGATGACGGCTCACCATCTGTTCCACAATTGATATGACAAGGTTGGAGGATCTCGGTCCAGTCCTTAGCAGGTGTGTATCCATAGCATCCGTATCTGTCAGGGGTGCACTCACTCATGTGCATAGTCAGCTGTGTAGACAAGGCAAGATTCAACACCGGCACACATGGCCTTTGCACGCACCTGGATGCTCTCTCTGCGGAGCAGCAACCTCATTTTTAAACTGCCTAGAGGCTCTTGTCTGCTGACACAAGGCAGAGCATTGCAGTAATTTGGATTAACACGAGCCATAGAGCAGAATGTTCTAGGGCCCCCACTGATGTGTATTACACCCCTTTAATTATTTCCCTGACAAGGCACTACCAGGGAAAGCTTTGTAATAAATTATCCCCATCCTAATGACCTATTAACACCACAGCTGGGACTCYTTCTGCTGGATGCACTCTCCTGCTCCAGTTACACATTCCTGTGCTCTGTGAACTGTACCAACTTTCCAGTTCCACTTTACAAAGTCAAACAATATTGCACCTGCAAGTCTGAGTTCATTCAGGGGTCCGCATTCAGAGCTTCACCAGTCTGTTGACAGTACAGCAAATTGTTGTGAACGCTCCTCAGCATTTCTATGGAAACAGCAAAATGGCTGTTAATTTTAAAACACGCAACAGGATACGCCTTCCAGATGAGTTATTTCATATTTGATTGTGCGTTTGCTTTTCTCACCTGCACTATACGGTTTTGATTGCCTCTAATCTTGCTGGATCATTCCTGTGGTGAACCAGAGCAAGCTGGCTCAGACCTCCTGCCTAGACCTTATGCAGCCAAGGTCTTTACTGGAAAACTGTGTGCTGGCGGGTTTGCCTACAACCATGCAGATAAATTTCCCTGGCCTAATTTCCCTGGCAGCTGAGGTTCACAGCTTTGGTCTTTCAGCCCATGGGAGCCAAGACCTGAACTGCAGCAGCACTAGGCAGGGGCTCCGGAGGGCCCCCTCTTGTTCTTGCGGGCCTTGGCTCTCCGCTTGCCCCTTACAGACAGCCTGGAGGTGTGAGTGGTAAAGGGAAAATGGTCTATCTGTGCCTCACGAGGCAAGAAGAAACAGAGGAGAGCCAAGGGGTGGTGAGGGAAGACTGGGAGAAAATTGCTAAGGTATCCTGTATCTGAACAGAGGGGCAGCTCCCATTTGACCAGGAAGATACTCATGAACTGGGGGAAGTGACTAGACAGAAAATGGCCGGGAACTACAGACTAGCTGGGGAACCAGAACAGCTTTTCTCCTTTGAGCACTCCATGGGCATCGCTAACAAAGACATTTCAGGATCTGTAAAGCTATCTATGCTAAATACCTATTTCTTCCCCTAGAATACCAAATAGGGCTCTATTAATCTTAAGAGATGCAGCGAGGTGGCAAGACAGGAAGCTTCTGAGTCACAGATGGCTGGAGAAGTACTATTGATTTTCCTTGTTCTTATACTCATCCTGAGGCAACCTTTCTTGGCCACTGCCCAGGGATGGGATGCTGAGCTACATGGACCTTTGTTCTGAGCCTTTCTGATGTTCCTGTATAAAGTATGACAAATTGGCAGTGGCAAAAAGCAGCAGAATGTTTTAATTTACGACTGACAAAAATATGCCAGTTCAATCTCCATTATACTGATTGTTAAAATTCCTGATACATACATCTGCTTCTGTAATGAAAACAACAGTACTAGTGAAAAGCAAAAATACTCAGAAGAATGTTATTTAACAGTCTCTTGATTAGCTACTGTTTCTGAAGCTGGATTAATTTTCCAGAGTAAAACCACCAGAAAAGGTATAACTGTGGTATTGCAATGAAGAGTCACAGGAAGAGTGATTCCTACCAAGTTCTCTGTGAGGAGTTCGGAGAGCAGCCTGGAACTGAGGTTCTCCTTGGATTATACAGGCTTTTGGGGGATGCAGAGAGCTCGTCTTCCTCTGAGCATGACAGCAGCAAACCATAGGCATGCTTGCTTACCATTGCAGTTATACAAACTGCCTGGTAGGGAAATAGGCTCTTTGGCCGCTGTCTAATCTCTCTGTCAAGACTGGTGTTCTTTTAATAAATTGGATGTTTTCAATATAATTCCCGTGCGGTTTCAAGTGAACTCACCATTTCTTTACTCTCTATCCTAAAGCATTATGTAGTATTGCTGTAATCAATTAAACAGATGTCCAGAGTGAAATGATCTCTGTGTGCTACCCACTGACTTCATCTGGGTGCTTTCAGTTTTAATTAATTAACATTCCTAGAGCACATTTTAATCGCTGAGTGAAAAGTCTTATAGCACCCAGATGGAAAGGTGTTTGTTATGTTAACCTTTCTGACAGCAGCGTGAAATAAGAATACTGATTTTCAAGGACAACTAAGAGTAAACTGTCTCAAGGAGGGGGCCAAGCAGAGAGACGATGCTGCTAGGCACAGAAAGCTAGTGGTGTGATTCTGACTGAATGGTGAATTTGGCCTACTCACTGGTGTTAACAGGATTTTGTTCTCATTAGTAAGGAAATAAAGGTTGATTTTCATGGTCTATGGTTGCTGAAGCCCTTATTATACAACTTATTAAGCATTAATGGTCCRAACTTTTTTCTGAAATAATCCTGTATAACCAAAGCTGTCAATTGACATTTGTTAGTTTTAACCTTATAGAGTCTTTTCAAAAAGTTTTGTGGCTTTTGTGAGGTACCTTTTTTTTTTGGGGGGGGGGGGAGAAATGTTAAAAATTACATCCTCATTATTCTTTTGAAAGAAAATGACTAATTGCAGGTACTTAACAGGGACAACTACCCAAGTCAGAAAAGACTAAAAGTCACCTCCTTGAAAGCGTGATGTTTTACAGCACAGAGCAATACCGGTTCAACACGTAGGCTATCCACCTTGAGGAACAGTTAAATTACATCCTCCCTCCCATCTCAGGGTTCATTAACTTCAAAAGCAGGTGGGACAACATCGTTATAAATTAAGTACTAGGAAGCAAGACACAGCATAAGTGAACACACAGGTTGTTACGCTGTGAATTGTGGCTGTGGGTCAGTGGGAACGGCTGGATCGAACTGCATTTGCTGTGAGGATCTGCAGCAAAGGAAGTTTGATTTGGAAGTTACAGCGGTGAGTGAGTGTCAGGATCTTGGAGCTGGGGCTCCACAAAAGTACCAATTTCTCCGTCCTTTCAGCTGAAAGCACACACTGAATCACATTTCTTACAGTAAATGATTCAATAGCTGCTGGCCCTTTGGCCTAAGATCATCTGGCTGAGAGAAACACACTTGAGCTTACTGAGTAAGCTGCTGGAGCTGTGTGCAGGGGTTGCTCCAAGAGATAAATGCATTTTGTATGTATTTGTCTATACAGATGCTTTAGGTAGAGATGGTAGCATGACCTGCAATTAAGGTATCTCTTATTTTCCATGTCTTATAACTTCAATGTGCTTCAGTGATGTGGGCTGATCTTTTGTATGTGGGCTGGTTGGCTGAGGTTGAATTATTTTCGAAGATTCATCTAAAATGGAAAGAGATTAGAGAAAAATACATTATTTTGTCCAAATTAACAGATCTTTCTCTCGCTTCTGAAAAGCTGTTGCACATCCCTGTCACAGCRCCACATCACCTCTAATAAAGAATATAGCTAAAATCGTGGATTCACTGCAGTCCAAGCAAAATCATCATCGACTTCAAAGGGAATGGTATTTCATTTTATAAGTAAAATGTACAATGCTGTGGTATTTTAGCTTGGTTTCATTGACAAAGAAAAGAACACTAAATTACTTGAATTCAGCTCTGCTCTTTTCATCTAAACACAGATAGTCCTCACGCCTTTTCTTCAGGACTGCTCAGAAGAGTTCATTGCTTTCTAGGTAAAAAACAAAACCTAAAGCTTTAGATAGGGTGTTTTTTTTCTTTTGCTTTTGTAAAGATACTTTTGATAAAAACTTTGTTTTCTACTCCAAAATTAAAATTTCCAAAGCTAATAATGACCTTTTTTTTWAACAGAAACCCAGTTAATAATGGTGAAAATGGACCATTTGTATCACAAATATTTTCATAATAATTTTGGATAACATGAAAATGTAAAAAAATTGTTTTAATTTTGAAGCTATTCAAGCTCTTTTTTGCTTTAAAGACACTGACCATCTTTTTACTTCTCTTATGTGTAAGGTCCCCCATGGAGAGCTTCATCATTTCCCAGGTCTACCAAGGTGAAGTTATGAGCAGAGCTTCCCTTTCGTGAGAAGGGTAAACCTGATTCTGTAGAAGCCAGCATAATCCTTTCCCCATTACTATTAACAGTACTTTAAATTATGTGTAAAAATGCATGTTCCTAGTGAGGCAGTCATATTAGGAAGTCCTTGGTCATGCCAAGTACTGCTAGAGAGTTAAAAAAAAAATTCAGCTTATCTTGTAAAATCTCTTAACAGAGAATCACAAACCACTTTTTTTATTACTCTGGGTTTTGGGGACTGAGCCAAATAATGCTTAAAAAGCAGATGGGTCTCAGCTTGGTCCTCTTAATGTAAGTTGGATGTACTGTGTTGAGCAAATGCCTAATAACTCTGTGGGTGTTTGCTTAGAAATGGCATTTAGATTAAAAATTGTTGCAGCGTCTGTACTATTAAAGGGTCAAGTGTTGTTGAATTTGAAAGAGAATGAAATTCAAATGCTTGTATTGGTCATTTAGAAGAGACAAAACTTTAAAAATTTCCTTTKAGAGAAGAGCAAGACCACAGTAGACAAAACTCATGAGTGTGGCAATGACAACATAGCTTGGGCACTGATGTATACTGGGAGATAATCCCACCGTGCAAAGGACTGCTCACATTTCTGAGTCATGTTRGATGAGATATGTTGGTTCCCGAGATGTTTCTGGGCTGGATGTATGGCCAAAGATGAAGAGTGTTTGCTCTGCTGTTGGAGAAATACATCTCTACCCTTAAACTGTTATATTGTGAAGTTCACTTTGTGACCTGTCCTAGAGCTGGTCTCTGGGTGAAAAGTTCATATTTGTATCCAGCTTTTAGTCATGCATAGCTGAGATCCAGAGTTCTGATTCAATCTCAGTCCTAATTTAGCATGAMATTGGGCAAAAGCCTTAGATTGTTTTGGAGCCTACAGATGCGAAAACCCAAACTTTGGCAAAGGTGCAGCTCTGCTGAGAGTCAGCAGCAGCTCAATACGCTCAAGTCTGATGAGGAGATCTGTGTGTCCCATACAGTGAATCTCCTTTTCCCACTCCAGGTAGTTCTGCCTGGGTATGGATTCCAGGACTGGACATTATACATATTGAACTTAAATAAAAGGTTACTTTTCATCTCCATGCTAATATCAGCAGCGAGTCAGTTCCCATACTCCCTTAGAACAACCTTGCTAAGAGGCTCAGTTATGACATGCAAATTCCTCTTTGCTCACGACAATATTCTGGAAAACACTGTCCTTACCTTCTCAGTGCTGCCTGAGCAATACAATAACCACGAGATGTTTTGACAGCATCTCCTCTGTACTCTTTGGAAAGAGAGTTTGCTGGGAATACCTTAAAAAGCAAGTCAGAAATCTGAGTTTATAAAAGGGATTCTTACTCGATTTATCTGTTCTACATGTTTTTGTAAATTTTATCTTTATTAATGAAACAGCAAGCACGGAGGAATGAGCTGGATTCTGTCCTGTCTCTGGCACCACCAGTAGAACTGTCAATGAAGCTCTATTTGTAGATTTTCTCTTACTTGGGTGATGTGAGAGACGGAACATGTTTCTCAATAAGGGGATGAGTTTGTGGGTCAGATTCTCTGCTGTAAGACAGATTCAGTGATTTCAAAGTGAGCATTATGGCACAGTCATGCTCAAAAATACATGCTCCCTTACTTCTCCTCAACGTTTTTCAGTTTAAGCCCTCGATTTTTCAAACTTAAAAGACAATTGTCAGGGCCATGGGGCCAAATTCTTTATTAATATAGTTTGACGCAGCACCAATTTATATAAAATTACAGGGCATGAATCTCTTTTTAAGAGACTTTCTGATTTTTCCCTATCTTATCATGTCCTATTAGGCTTCTTGCAGTGTTATTTTTAGTTAGCATTTCAACCAATTTTCCTGCTTTCTGAAGGAAGCCTCCCTGGTGTAGGGCCCTCACAATCATGCCTAGCACCTTTCAGAACAGGGACCAAACTGGCTGCTTTTTAAAAGCACTCACTGGTTTTAAGAAAGGAGCATATATAATCTCAGCAGGTCTGCCAATTCATTATACGCCTTCAGACTTCTTGCACAAACACTGTTTGATTTTATTGCTTTCCCATTTACCAGCTTTGTTCCAGCACCTCCTTTGACACTTCAGCTTCTCACCACAGCTTATCATTGCTAACTGAGCTTAAGAGATATCCCCCCAAGCTTTTTTTTCCTGAAGGTTCATGCACATAGATCCTTTCTCTCCTTTCTTTCCAGTACATTCATTTCCTTTATTTCTCCTGTTACTGCACGATGGGCCAGTGGACCCAGCTCCATGCTTACAGGCTCTCACTCTCTGATTTGCAGCACAGTCAGACATGGGAGGAGCTGAATAAGGCACAATTTAAATCCTATGTCAAAAGGGGTATTAGAGTTGCTTACTCTTCCGAGGGGAAATGCAGAAGACTTATCATCTGTACCTGTAAAACAGGCCACTATCTATAGGAATACATCACAAAATTAACAGTTCATTTGCTAGGGACAGTCTAAATTAGAGGAACTAAGAAYTAGGTCTCTTCCCATTTCAGTTTACTCTCAGTTACATCTAGAATTAATGGTAGCTGCAGATATGCAGTACCTATGGAGCACTCTCTCCCCAGAGAAATCAGATATGAGAGACCATCAGTCTATCATGTCATGTTGTCACCCTTGCTGCAAGCCATGAAGAATTTTCTCTTCTAATATAATACCAACTGTCTTAACAGTGTCTATTTCAAACATATTTTGGAAGTGGAGTGGAGGGCAGATATACCTTCTGCAGTTCTACGTAAATGTCAACATGCTGAATAGAAAATGTGGTGGTGTGAGATATGTCAAAGTGCTCAGAGCTAGATCTTGATTAAATTTGGAAGAGAATTCAAGGTCTCTGTTCACAGAAAAGCTGAAGTCTGAATGTATGAGCCAGGACTGAGAAAGCCAGTCTAGAGCTCCAGCTCTGACTTCAAGCTCTAGTTTTGACTTACAAAATACTTTGTATGTCATTATTCCCAATGGGATTACCAGTCGCTAAGACAAGGGATGTTTTAAATGAAAACAGAAGTCCTTTCTTCTCTTCTCTGTTTTATGTGCTAATGTGGCATTAGAAGAAAAGGAAAGTTATGAAAGTGAGGAAGAAATAATACTTCCATTTTGAAGGCATTCTAATTCAGTGTCAACCTCGTGGCTACGAAAAAGAGGCTCTTCAGAAGCTACAGTTATGCTACTTCCATGCCATCACCATCTATAATGTTTCATAATGTCTTTATCACAATGCCTCTCGAGATATAAAGAAGCAAATGGCACAGTTCTAGGTAAAAGAACACACTGATATTTTTCCAGTAGGAGGAATGAGGTTAGGCAGAGCATTTTAACTCATGTTCCATCTTTCTCTCCTCTCCTATTCTCTTTAAATTATGATGGAGACTAATGTGCTTTATATACAAAGAAGCTATTTTTTGGTGAAGGAAAAACATAACCTACCTGTTGGGCAGTAAAAATAACCATATTTAGTCTTTTAGAAAAGGGATAACATGTGGGAAATGACTTAACACATGTAATGCAGTCTATGTTCTAGCACACATATTGGCATCACTAAGGTCACCACTACAGTGCATGGACTTAGCACTGAGGATTACATACTTGGGTGCAACACACAGCTCCTAGGTACTCTGTTGCTTACTAAAATTCCCAGGGCCCCTGACCCTTCCCCAGGAAATATATGGGAAGAGACCCTTAGAAACCAATTGAGCAAGTGGTTGAGTGCAGAGGAAAGACCTGGGGTTTAGGCATCCGAGYGGCTGACACAGCAAAGCTCAGCGTCTGCCTCTACTCTTGCAGGAATTGTCTTCCACTCAGCACTCAGAGATGAGAATATATGAAGCACCTGATCCCCACCTTAAGAAAACCCTCAAACAAAAGAACATTTAAAACAAAGGGCGAGTGTTAGCTGCTTGCGGCATCTGTGCTTCAGTGGCTGAGATGCYCGCAGGTATCTTTCATTTCACCACTTGGAAGATATTGTTAGGTGAAGCCAAAAGGGTGGACTTAGCTGCTTATGGGAATAGAGCAGTATGAACAGATTTACCCCAGGTAGAAACATGTGTGGAGGTGGAATAATGTGATCCAGACAACATAACACCTGCCGGGAAAGCCAGATCAAGACTAATTTCACTGAGAACGTGCTTCCAGAACAAAGCAAAGAATCCAAAGACTGGACAGCCCATGGAGTAAAACTCATCTCATTCGCAGACTCAATTTCTCTTGGTCAGTGCTATGATACAGCCATAGGACTGTGTGAAAAGGAGGTCTCAGTCAGGGCTTGCACTACTCTCCTACAGACAAAGCACAGGTGAGCCAAGCAAGGTTTCTTGGGTAAGAGAAGGACAGCAGGTGAGCTTCCTGACTTGGATATTAATTAATGATATCTATCTGCGTAGAAAGCCCCAGTGGGGATCATTAACAGGAAAGGATTGAGATGAATCCCATGGTGGCACACATGTATTTCCATCTGAAAGCCCATGATACCTTTTTCTCACCTGCATCCCATTGCTACTAAAACAATAACCCATTCATTGGTAATTGTGTATCAGGCAAACCATCTTTTGTCATTTCTTTCAGGCTGTCTCTCTTTCCCAGTGTGTTAAGATTCATGTTCTTATTGACTCTTCCTCCCCTCATTTCCCCCTCTCTCTGCACTAAATCTCTTCTGCTCTTCTTCATCTGACAATGGGGACAGTACATACCCAGCAGTGCCAAACCTGTTGGGCCTGCTGTTGCTAAGAGACTAAATGAAGAGAGGGAGAGAGACCAGGCCCACACAATTTCCCCTACGGTTCCCGTATTTCTGAATTCTTACAGTTGATGCAACCTTGGTATCATCAAATCCATAGGGTTTTTATGGGATGTTTCCTCCCCTCTGACCAGTGTTAATAAGAAAGTTCTGAAATACAAAAAGTAGTACAATAGAAGGCTAGTCATTAGGGACATACCACCAATAACAGATATGTACTACTCTGTTGAGAAGCCACTAGGGCCAAAACAGGCAGCAGATCTTGGCATATGTAGACCCAAGTGTGAGGTTCATAAAAATATCCTTGGAAAGCCAAACTGAAAGGGGGCCATTAGAGGTCCCACGAACTGGTACAGTGCTAGACTAGAGTCCTGCTCTACTGCAGGAAGTCCCTCCAAATCCAAACAACTACGATTTTATTTCAGGTAGTCCTTTAAAAGGAATTGCAGTGTTCAGATCATATATCCTTTCTTTTTAGAAAGCAGGGGAGTTCACTCTGACACTACTCCGGTAAAAGTCTTTGCTCATGCCTATAGAAAAGATAGCAAGGTTCAAATGATTACAAAACTACTGACATGGGGAAATTTGGTGGAAATGATGAAAGGGGGCAAAAACTGCTTTGGGACCTGCCAGTTGGAACCTGGAATTTCTGTTCCTTCTTGGTAAGACACAAACAGACATCTAGTAGGTCACCCTGAGAAACTGCACCTTATTTGGGCTTCATTTGTCTAGCTTCACAAGCCATCTAGCTGTGTCTTCGTCAACAAGACTGAAAAGCCTTCCCGACTCTCACATCACTTCTCTTTGCATAAGTATCCATACACACTGATCAAATAAATCGTCTGTTGATCTTCTCTTTGATAAGCACAATAAATGAAGGCTTGTGTTCTAACTCCTGGATCATTTGAATGTGACTTCAAGCATTTTTAGGATTAGATCCATCTGTCTTAGAAGGATTAAGAACTAAATCCATTGTGCTGCAGTTGGAATATTACATGGTATCTGCAGCAATTGCAAAGCTTGTCATCACAAGTCTTCTCCTTTCATGTGCTAGCAGGCAATTTGGGATTAAAGTCCTGGGCAGACTACCTGAGGTCAGCCGAAACCTATAATGAGAGACAAAGAAACCAAAGGTGTATGGAAGGCAGATGAGCAAAGCAGCAAGTGGAGACTGACAGAACTATTGCACAAATGCTTCCTCTGATGAAGAAAAATTATAGATAGCCAGAGAACATGACATGTTTAAGCAGACAGTTCCTCAGAAGGGTATAAGGCTAAATTACAGAAGAAGCAGACACTGACAAGACAAATTTTCTGCGCAGTGTTTATAAGGAATGGGGAAGAGATGCCAAGAACAGCCATACATTTTCTAGGGAAAAAAGCAGAAATACTGTCAAAAGTTGAGATCATGCCAAAAATAGTTATAAAATTTTTTAGAATGTCACAAGGCTGACAAAACATCAGGGCCAGATGGGATCTGTCTCAGAAAATCAAGCAATTAACTAAAAAAAATAAAATAAAAAATACAGCAGCGTATGAATCAAAAGAGTGAGGTCCATCATGCTTTACACTGCCAATTTCCCATGGGCAGCCGAGTGAAATAAGCCCTGTCTGGCCTCAGTAAGAGGCTGTGATGAACATGCTGCAGGAAGGTAAAATTCAGGAGGATTCAGGTTCTCATGGGAAAAAACTTTRTACTGTTGCAGCCAGTTTAATCCCATGCATGTGAGATAGCCACCTTCAAAGACAGTAGGTGCCTTTGGGGAACACCTCTGGCCACAGCATTGGCATTGGTAGTTGAGGAAGAGGAATGTTGACACTCTCTGGGACAAGAGCATTAAAAACCACCCCAAGGGGCCACAGGAGAAGAGGAACTGGTGGGCTGGAGAGGTGTTAGTGCATATTGAGGTTTATGAGGGATCCAAGAACCAGGAAGAAGCCCACAGCTTGACTTCCACAGTGAGGGGGTGGATACAGAATGGAGGCGCTAATTAAGGACACACAAGAATCACTCAGGAAGTTATGACTTCATTAATGATAATGACTAGATGGAGAATCATACTTAACAAATCTGTTGGGCATGGATTTTCTAGTTTAATTGGACATTAGAAATGCTCTTTTAAATGCAGTAAAATCCAATGTAGAAGTCTGTTCAACAACTAAGCACATAGGGGCAAAAGTTCTCAAGTAACTAGAGAAAGAGTTTAATATGAGAACAGAGGAACCTTAGATGTGAACTGGTCTTGCAGACAAACTATTCAGATGCTTAGGGTGAGATCATGGGACTGAATCTTTCAGTCTCTGGTGACATGATTCGGCAAGGCAGGTCTTTACAACCACGTCATTAATAAGTTTTCCAGCTGGCTCAGCCAGCATTCCTATAGAGCCCTGGAGAATTGCATGCTGGAGTGAAATTTTGTCAGCTATGTGTGACACAGAGCCCAATGCATATTTCCTGAGCACAGACCAGTTCCCTAGGCCTCTTTCAGTGCACAAAATCTCTTTGGGTTGCAGATAGCCACAACCGACTATGCTCTCTCCATACAGGAAGTTCTGATGCCCATCTTCAGCCAAAGCAAAAAGCTGAACCAACACTAAAAAGGCAAAGAGAAATCAGGCTTTTTTATTCAAGGGTGGAAAACTGCAGACTGTCCTCTCTCCCTGTACCTTTCAAAACTGAAAGCAGCTGCACCGTTTTCTTTCCTTGAGCTCACCAGCATCCACTATTCAGAATCCATCTAGCTGTTACCCATCTTTGTTGGGGAAACTAGAAATGTAATAATCCCCCCTGTGAGCACCTGTAAGCCTTTCAGGGCTTAGAGGATATTCCCTGCCCAAGTTCCCATTGTACTTGACTCAGCTCTCTAAAGCAATGTACCAGGTACACCTTTCCCTTGGGTGAGAATAACTCACAAGGAGATCAATAGATGCAATATTAATCCTGTTCTAGATTAAAAGGAATTCAAGCAGGTGGGTTTTTTTTTTTTTATGTCAAGGAATAATTTAAAATAATCTTCCAAATCCAGCAGGAGTGGAAAGAAGTGGATAGATATCAGGAAGAAAATAAATATACCTTAGGGAGCAGTGGCTTAGATTGACAGTGCATCGATAGTATGAGAACTCTTTCATAGTTAGATGAATTGTTAAGACAAATGAGGAACTAGACACCATTTGCCTCCTTCTCCACATGGCCTTCCCTGAGTCTTCTTACAATGGAGCACTCAGTCCCTCTGCGTGCTGCTAATATCAGCTATCATTGCCTGAAAAGCAGTTTCATATCATTCTATGCCTTCTTGGTTACAATAACTTTCACTTTTATATTCCCAGCTCTTGCCAACATTAGTTAGGTGCATTACACTTCAGATGAAGCTTTGCAATTTCCTCTTTTCCTGAATAAGCTTAAAAACTAGCATTTTTCTCCTATATTAATTTTTAATAGCCATGGAACATTGCTCTGATCTGGGAGCTCTCTGTTACTTGTCAATGTGGTATTTGCAAAGTGACCAAGTACAGTCTCAGAAAATTCAGTCCTCTGCTTGTCATATGAGAGATAAGGACTTGGCAGTATCAGAGAAAGTTCCTACTGCAATCAGTACTTRAGAGTGCACAGACAAAACTTCTCCTGAACATAGCCATAGACCTGCTGAAGCATATGTGACCACACCATCTCTAGTGACTGGAAGCAGAGGACATAGGTTTTACATAGTTTTTGTTACACCTAAGAGAGATTCCACTGTAGCTCACAGGTTGACTGGCCATTCAGTCCTATCCTCACCACTGGATTATATCATAAAAATGCTTCATGGCCCATCAATAACCTAGAAAGCATTTCTCAGGCAAAAGTCTTCATGTGTTCTCAGCATGTCTGGTTGAAACTGTTATACTCCTGTGTGGATATCTATGCCTTGGAACAGACAGGACATCTCTTCTGCTAATCACTGCACAAAAGCCATCAGTGTGGACCAAGAGCCCAGGTAGCCGTGTGTAAGACAATATAAAACTTCTTTATGTTCTATGTATAAAACTCATCCTCCCACTAGAAATCCCTGAACTGTCCAGCAGTGCTTGTCACTTCGACTTCAGTATATCCTTTGTGGTAGAACATATTTTTGAAGGATCTACTCATGAAGGCTTGTGTATGCACCACAGAACACACATACCTTTATTTATGGCCACTTATCATTATGGACTACAACGGCAGAGCTCAAACACCAAGTGTTTAACACTTTTGCCTTTGGGGAATAAGCTGTAATACACAGATACTTGTCCATTTATTTTTAGATTAGAAAGATATTCCCCAAAACCATTGCTTTTACTAAAGAAGCTGGAAGTTTTGGAGAATTGATATTGGGCTACAGACACTTATCTCTAAATAGCTAGTACATATGTATATCAAGTTGTTTATGACCARAAGTGTGACAGCCTGATATCTCTTCAGATGGGCGCTATTCACATTAGCTGCTGATTTCAGTCCAATTGACATTACAAAGCTATGGGCAACAAAAAGACAAGGACTGAATAGCTCATGGTTTTTTGACTTCTAATTCATTCTTAAAATCCCTCCAGATCAGGCATAGAACAGTATGAAAAAAGCATGCATTTCCGCTGTTCTTATGTTGGTAAATAAAGGATTTCACTCCTCACAGCTGTCAGAGAGATAGGTRCCTTTTTCCAGGATCAAAATTTATATCTGCTGGCAGATGAGCCTCTGTCAGCATCATGATTCAAATGAATCTCTAAGAAAGGGGAGCAGCATATGTTTTTCTATTTCACAGCTTTCTGGAAAGGCTGTCTTACAATACATAACATTTAATCCTGTCTGAACCAGCTTTTATTGAGAATAAAAAAGTCTTATATAAGTGGCAAGAAATTTGATCTGAGGAGTAATTTTGTTTGAGGCAGAACATGATGGCTCTGCAGTAGTTTACCTGATAGACTCTGACGTTGCTCTCAAGTCACAGATCATAACTTGCTTCCTTCAGACATAATCTGAGAGAAACAGGCTGTATATAAAAGGCTCCTGTTTCATCTCACAGTCGTATTAGCAACCATCTGCAAGAATAATGACCTTGAGGGGGTCAATCCAAGTCTACAAAAAAATGGTTAAGAAGGAAGGAATCCCATCTGTCCAAACGTGGCTTATGCTGGGACTCTAAATCCCCTACAACCCACACGGAATCCATYCCTCCTTACCTTTCAGGATTGCTTAATCTTTCAGGCACTGATATTAAGAGGTGCTTTCTTACACAGCCTGGATATTTCCCAATTACGTAATTTTAGTCACCCATTGCTGTTCATTGGTGCCTTCTCTATGGAGACTGGTGTATCTCTCCCCGCTACAGTTGTGCTGTGGTTTATTTTGGGCTTCTGATCTCTCCCCCCAAGTCCCTCAGAGAAGCCAGAATCAGAGCATGACAAACTTCATTTTATGTGGTGGTAACAGTATTCAGCTTTTTAACAACAGTCTAGTGCAGAATACATTCACCCAGGAAATGGAAGACACAGATACTTGGTTCTACTTTGCTTGAAGGGTACTGATCTATGAAATGTTTGTTCTCTGAAAAGTGGGAAGCAGAGAGGATGACAACTGGATGAAGATACATGACATTTCCTGTTGGTTCCTCCCATTCTTAATTGAAGAAATAGATGCCAAACTTAATCAGACTTGCTAATTCCTGGTAGATATCAGGTGCTGCCCCTCCACTGACTGTAATAGGAAACTTGGTGTGTTAGATAAACGGGATTGTTCTGTGTGAAGTGTCTTAAGTTTTGGCAAGGTAGCGTCTTAAATGCAATGCACGGGACTTGTGGTAGTTCTGGACTGCTACGGGTGGATCAGAATCTGGCACAAGAGGTGACAAAATTGCATCTGTCTGTTCTGTGTCTTTCTTCTGCAAACTATTACACTGGGAGGGGGGGAAGGTTTATAAATCAAATGGAGAAGGGAGCAAGCTCTGGTCTTCCTAGATGGAAAGAATGCATCAGTGTTTGAATAAGGCTGGGCCTGGAAGCTGTGAGAGAAGGCAGAAGAGGAAAATGTATCATCAGATGGAGATACTGGGAGTGGCTGGGCAAGGAGATTGAGACCAGGGAAGAAAAGGAGACTGTATTTGTAAGGATTGAGCCTGGAAAACACAAACAATTTAAAACAGCAAATCTTGGGCATTTCCAAGCACAGTGTCTACTTTTCCTGAAGCAACCTATCTACTAAACCATGATAAAAGAGGAAAGAGTGATCCAGGATACTAAAAGTCACAACAGTTAACTCCTAGAAACTTTCTCCTGTGCACACTCACAAAAATCAAATGCCCAGGAGCATCATATAATGCCTATGATCAATAATTATCTCAGGTGGGAGAGGAGAAGCCTGCTTAAATCAAAGAGCATGAGGGAAGAGCATAGGAATGTTAGCTGAGTAACAAAGAAATCTGTGAAGTGTTGTAAGGCAAAATGTTCCACAGAAGAAAGGGGCCATAAAAGGGGGGGAAATGAGGTTAGGCTTAGAGAAAGGAGTAAAAGGAACTTTTCAACAGAGTTAAAGAGAACCTCTATAAGCTCAAATGGGGATAAGGATGTTCAAAGCTGTTAAAACTTAACCAGTGACAAAACAAATGGCCCAGGCCTTAACATTACCAAGTGGTCATTTGCACAGACAAGATCATTGCATGTGGCACTGGTAGCTGCTGATTTAATAGAAATCTTTAGCCTTTAGGTGTTTTCCTTGAATGCATTTGTTTCCATAATAGAAGAGGAATAATAAAAAATATGGATAATTTGAAATGAATAGAGCAAGGATCTAACCAAGTCACTCCCTTTTTTCTCTACAGATTTTGGGGAAGTCTGGAAGGGGATTAAAATCTACCTCTAAGTTTTGTCACTCAAGTCCTTCCCCACCAAAAACCTTCTTGAAAGGGAAGAACAAAAGAAAGTGAGAGAAAAAAAAAACACATTATTTCAGTGGCAGATAATTATCAATAGGATATGGTTCAGAGTGAAAGATTCCCATTTGACAAGCAGTTGGTGTCAGTGGACAGGTAAGGTAAAATTTGATTATAGTCAGGTTGTTTTCTTTATTCTGTGTGGTGCAATTCTCTGACACTATTGAGGGTTTCATTAGCTAACATCTTTGTTAACCTGTAACTATGACAGGTAAGCTCTAGAGTGAATCTCTGTGAACATTTAGAGGTCATGGTAAAGGTGCTGCCAAATCAGTCATTTAGACAGATGCAGACTGACAACAAGCCTAAGCCACACTAGCCTATGCCAGCAAGAAGCAACTGAACTGGCGACAGACCCAGACAGAACCATCGAGGGACTGAACTCCAGACCTCCATTCCTATCTCACACAGGGACTGTTGTAAAACCCTGAGTGTGGGCAGACTGAGGCTAGAGAATTTAAAGCACAAACCCTCAGCCAGCTGCTCTAGSTTAAGGTCATCTCTACTCTCAAAGTCCAGGACTACTGACATTTGACTGCCGCTACTAGAAGGCATTTTCCATAACACAGAGCACTAGACAGGTCTGGCATTCTTATGTGGGAAAAGCCTTCCTGGCTGGCATCGGACTTGAAAAGTGAAACACAGCAGAGAAGAACCAGGAGCCTTTCAGCATCATTGCATACTTATCGGATGCTGTGTTGTTTGGGCTCCTTTCACAGGGAGCAGAAGTCATTGCAACTGGGGCATCTGTTCTTCTTTCAGGATAAGTTGGATGACTTATAACAGCTACAAAAGGTTTGTGCTCAGAGAATTGCTTATGGGTGGTAGCTGTGGGGTACCCCAGGGTCTATACAGTGTTTCTCCAGTGCCTGTCCTCTTTTCCCACCTGTTTTGTCATTGTCATGATAGGGACAGATTTCCCTGAGCACCTGCTCCCACTTTCTATGTTGAAAGGTTTACTGTGGATTTTCTTTCTCTGAGCTGTATGCTAAACATGGGGTGAGGCTAGGAGAGGCTAAAGAGCCTGGCACGGACATGGGGGTTGATGTATAACAGTCTGAATCTTTTTGAGGGAAGAAAGACTGCATGGATACTATGAGCTGGGAAGAAGGAAAAACAGCTACATGCATTAAATCAAGAGAGCTGGCAATGATGAGATCCTAGCACTTCCTAGAAATGACTGTGATTGGTTACATACAAGCTGTAAAGATGAAAGGATGATATAAGGCAGTGGACCTGAGAATTTAACTGGGCAAGAAAAGATGGGGAAATGTGAACTGCATATGCAATCACATCTGGAGTTGCCCAGAGCTAGGGAGGAGATGCCCAGGGAGGTGCCAGGAGAATTTCAGAACAGCCCTTTCCTTCCCCCAGCCTCCTTGGACTGCTTATTGTTGCTGCCATCACTTGTTTAACTGAAGCCTGGAAGTGAAGGCAGGAGCCAGGCAAACAGTTTGCGGTAGAGCCCAAAACACCTCTTGGTGGCCCTGGTAGTATCACCTACTCTCAGGACAGAGCACAACACTGCTGTAAACGCCGCCATTAAAAATCTTGGGTTAATTGAAACTTACAGAGAGAATAATGTTTCCCATCATTCTGACAGTGACAAACCATGTGACAGAAGATGAATTAGTAAATATGAGGCCACCACTGCTCCCACTGAAATCAGCACACATTTTCCTATCAGATTTGGCACAAAGAATCCAGGTTGGGTTTTTTTCTTTAGGTTCTTCTGAAGTCTGTAACAAAACTAGTCTAGAGCCCTGTATGTCCAGGATATACCTATCTACTAAGTCTAGTTCTCATTTGCAACAGGAAGAGCCCACTGACTCCACTGAGATGACCCCAGCTTCCTGTGACTGTCCAACATTTGTCAGATGGAAACAATTTATATGAGACTTCAGTGCCATGACAGTCCAGTCGGAACAGAATCTACATGGGCCACAAGTGGTACGTACTGAATAAAGCCATTCTTCCTCACAGAGGCGCATTTGTCTCCATGAAGAAATGGGACTCCCCAGCCCCATTTTCAGCTAGTTGAATGGATTTGTTGATGACACTGTCACGTCTGTGATCCAATAAAATTTAATTTCATCCACATAAATGAAATTAATTGATCTCTTCTATTAGAAGAAAACTGGACTCCTTGAGCCAAACTCTGCCTTCAGTCAGAACAAGTGGAGTAATGTTGGATTTACTGCAGTGTAACAGAGTGCAGAGTGCAATGCTCATCCTGCCCTCAGGGGACTGTTTATAAGCAGTAGCTGTGCTTAGCTCCTTATTGCCTTTGTTCATAGTACTCCTCATCTGATTTGTATTTRGGTCTATTTTTGTATCTCTCAACATCCTTGTACGATATGTAAGATGACAGCTTTGGAAAGAACCCAAGCTTGGGAGTGGGGTGTATTTCAGAGAGAAGGACCCCTGATTACAGAGATTTGTTATGTTAGATTTGTTGTCTATTCTTTCATTTTCCAGGATTTTAAATTCTCCATTGACTGCATAAGAACAACTAAAATGTTGGTGTCAGAAGCGTACTAGCACAAGGTGGAAAAGAAGAAAAAGTTATTCTATGAYAGTAGGACAAACTTATGCACCCAGCTGATCTTTAAGTTCTTTTGGCCTGGTAGCACTTCCCCTCCCCTAGTCTAGGGTCTAAATAAAGAGGCCCATACCTGTAAAATGTTTGAAATGCAGTTTATCCACTGTGGAAACCTCCAAAGGAAGGAAAAGCTCCCATTATAAAATCTCACATTGTTGCTCCTTGAAAGTCAACTAGTGGCTGTAACAATGAATGCCTTCTCCTGTTCTCACTAGGAGATTACCCGCTCTGAGTGGGAATTTGGTGTCCATGAGCCACACGTCTTCCAAGTCTGACTCACACAAAATTCTTGCAATGCTGATCAAAGCTCCACCACATACTTCCCACAACAATCTCCCCAAGCAGTATACCTAACCACAAGGATATTGAAAAAAGACCACCAGCTTCCATCTACCAGAAGGTCCAACTTAAATCTTTATAGCACTAAGACAAGGCTATTTTAGAAACAGTTTCGCTGTTCATGCTCTTGGTATCTGCTTTGCTTAACAAGGACATGGCAACTATAAGTATTCTAAGACTAAAAGGAGTTAGAGACCAGCCTTCTTTGGTGTTAAGAGCTAGAAGAGCGTGGAAAGCCTACCCATCTACAGAAGACCTGCAATCTTCTTGTCTAACTACAGTGCCAACTCTTTCATCAGACATCCRGGGTAAGGTATCTCAACTTCCTAGACTACTAAATGCATGTCCTTAGGCATGGCTACAATGCTGATCTTTATTTTTACAGTGTTTGCCTCCTGCAGCACTACTGTGCAGAGAAGTCTGGAGAAGGCTCAGTGACTGTGTCTCCAGTCCTCTGTGATGATACACTGGTGCTTCAATGATGTGCCAGGCAAATTCTGCAATCTGAACCACACTTTGAATACAGATTTGTTTTCACRTCTGTTTCAGTTGAAGACTAATAATGTTATGTGTAAGTAAATCAGTTCGTTGTGATGTTTTCAYGCTGAGAAGTGAAACAAGTATTTTAAAGATCGAATCTGAAGAAATCTCAGGAGTCTTAGTATTCCCAAATCTTACTACTTTTTATAAGTGTTAACCTYATTTTTCTCAGGACAACACAGCACTGGGTCACATTTTTTTCACCTAGATCCCAGTCTAGTTTTTCACTGATGACTGTCTTTCCTCATTTAAGCTCTCCAGCACACAGGACTTTGCCTCTTAAGTAATGATAAGCATGTAGCACATGGGTGCTCTATRTGAAATGGTTTGCACAGCTGTCATACATTACTTGAGGAGCATGGGACAATTGCAACACAGTAATTTTGCTACCAATTTACTTGTTCAGAGAAGCTTGGAAATGTCACCACTTGTTACATGATGGTATCTTTAACACACAGTGAGATAGTTATAACTTTTGCCTTAGGTGCCTGAAAACTTCCATGAATGCTGGCAGTGCAGAATTAACAATATAGTTCAGTCTAGAAGTGGCTGCATTTTAATAATGGGTAGAGTAAGCCTTCTATATTGCTGACTTATCTTAAAGAGGTAAGTGAATTAACTTACATTTGTCAAATACTTTGAGATATTCCAAGAAAACGTTCCATAAAAGCACAACCTGTTATTAAGCATTCCTGACAAAATATTGTTTTAATTAATCTYAGTCTCTGATTTTGTATTTGTGCTATTCTCATAATGGCTTTTTGCCGACTTTTAATGTAGGTAATGTGGGCTCACCCACACAACCTTCCTAGAACTTATATCAGTTTATCATCTGGTCAAGGGTATAGAATTATATCACTGCAAACTTTTGATAGCGTTCCAACTGTGGATTCAGCTTCATACAGCCTCTAGTTAGTCAATATTCCTGCCATAAAGATTTGTAATCTGACTGTACTCTGTCAACCAGCAGAGAAAGGGAAAATTCGTAACAGTGCCACTAGATCTTTTTAAAGGAAGGGTGCAGCCCTCCAGTAACTTTGGATCTAGGGAACATGTCAAGAACTATTTTGATAGAAATAAGTGATGTCACCACAAGAATTTTAACTAGCCAAGCCAAACTGGCTAAAATTCTTCAGTAACATCTAGACTGTGCGTTTAATCAAAAGGAAGTTTAAAAAAAAAAGGATGAAAGACACTCAGAAAACAAACAAACTCCACAGTTAAGAGGTTTTACATAGGATGTCTACGTTTTTAGGGTTCAAAACCCAGGTATTGGAAAAATTAAATATATACTCTTGTAACTACATTCTGTACCTGTGTCATTAAGGTAGTTTACCTAACTACTTCCATTGTACTAGCTTCAGCAAAATTGGTCAAACTGTTGAATCATACATGTGCTAGGTGCAGTCCCAGTGGCGTATACCCTAGGGACCCTAGGTGCCCTAGGAGAGGGCATCAAGTGCTTCAAGATTTGCTGTTGGGATTTAAAGTCCTAGCAGGAATTCCTTAATGCAAACTCAACTTTGAAATGTACAACAAGACACAGGCTCTTCTCTATCACTGATGCAAAAATCCAGTATGTATGTCACACATTTTGTATCAGGATTAATGCCTTTAATATTTCTCCTGATTTCTTCGCTGAACCCCATCCGCACCGACTAGCCTCATCATCATTTCTAAGAACAGACACATTCAAGTTCTAGTGCCATTTCATCCATTAAACTGCATACTGAACAATAATTACCAGCCATACAGAGGGATATTACATCTGGTGCTACCGCTACGAATTAAGGTGTATTTTCACACTGCTCCAAACTGCTATTAACTTTTCAGGGGTATATTTTTCTTTTCTTTTCTCTTTCTTCTCATACTCCYGGCTCCCCCTCGCTTTTCCTCCCCTCCCCCTTG
Source organism: Apteryx rowi (assembly GCF_003343035.1). Lineage (NCBI taxonomy): Eukaryota > Metazoa > Chordata > Aves > Apterygiformes > Apterygidae > Apteryx > Apteryx rowi. Next base: position 957,101 of record NW_020447963.1, read on the forward strand.
ACAGTAATGTTTTTCAAACAATAACGGAGCAAGTGCGTGGGTTTAATTTACACCTTTTTTTTACACCTTCAAAGAGCAGCTATTTTTAAAGTGCCAAGAGCATCATTTTCACCGTTTGCGCGCTCTCTCGTGCTGAAATGGTTCACCCCCCCCATGCGATGAGATTTCAAAGCTTTTTTTTTCAAAAAAAAAAAAAGAGAAAAAATCCCCCCAAAACACGTAACCAACCCCCCAACCGCGCTAGTTCCACCCGGCGCCCAGGTGGTGTTTGTAACCGAGGCGGTTCCGGCCGGGGCAGGGAAGGAGGACGGCGGTTACCCCGGGGTAAGGCGAGCCCGCCGGGGCGGCACGCAGG
>NW_020447963.1:958425-977534 GCF_003343035.1 Apteryx rowi
GGGGGGGGTGTTTCTAGCCGAAAGCTCTCGTCGTGCCCTCGCCAGTCCCTGAAATCCCACGGTTCAGAGGAAAGGGTGCAGCTATTAGGGCTTGGGCGATCTGTGGCGTTAAACCGAGGCACTCACCGAGTGATCGCATCCCCCGCCTATGAAAGCGGGTTTCCAGAACCGGTATTCCTAAAACAAGTTGTTTCTCGTGCAGCCTCTGAGAGATTCTGTTCCTATACCGCTTTTCTAAGGAACTAGTGTCTGGGAAAGCTCTGGGGATTCACTCTTTCTCCATATGACACCCCAAGTGAGTCAAGTAGCACATCCTGCAGTTGTGGCTGTAATCCCTTCTGTATTTCCATTGCTCCCTTTTTAATTAGGAAATAGTCGCTTACTGCAGTGCAAGGCCAACTGGAGCCTAGAGTTTGAGCATTACAAAGACACCTGGAGCACAAAGCTAAATACAAGTATTTTAGTATCAAATAAAATAGGTTTAAAAAAAAAAAAAACAGTCCATGCCTCTTATCTCCCATAGTAAGTTCCAGGCTACCCTATCTGCTAGTGTGGCCACTACTGAACCCTTTCCTGAGGGAACTGCTGTTTTGAGGCATAGGAGTATTTCCCAGCTTGCCCTGCACTTAAAGAGCCCTGTCCTTCCCTGCTTCATTTATTTCAGATGACTTAATTCTGTAAGGTATCTACAACTCTTAGTTCTTCTGATTAAAGTACTGCCCGAGTGGTATACTGTATGCAACATGTACAAGCCATTTTTATTCCAGTGTGTGTGTGTTCTTAAAAGTGACCCACAGATGTATTCCAGAGGAAAACTTTAGCCTTTTTAAATACCTCAGAATTTTCCTTTGGAAAGGGTGGCATTGGCATATATACTTCCAGGTGCACCCTCAGGTGTGTTGTGTTCACAGCCCTTGTATCCAGACACCTGAAGAACATGGATTAATGAATCAAGTAGAAGCTCTCCAGTTGAGTGCTTTCATTTGTTTCTAAGTTGTTATAATTTAGCATTTAATTTCCCACCATCACCTAAGAGGGTTTTTCAAAATCAGATGAATGTAGTTTCCAGCTGCATTGAAGACAGTATGTCTTCACTGTAGACATAAAAGGAAAAAAAAAAAAGATTTATTATGCCCTTTTCCTACCTTGTTTGGATAATCTTACATTTCGTACATGCTTTCCGAAAGCACACCAGAAAACTCTCAGTGCTCTTCCTTCATCTAGGAGGGTAAATCCCCGTAAGCTGTCCTCATGTCAGAGCTGGCATGCAGTGTGGTTGTCTGCTCAGAGCTCTTCTCCCTGGTGGCTGCTGCAGACTTGCTGGAGGTAATCAGTGTTGTGCCTTCCCTCACACAGAAGGGGTCAGTAAAGAATGAGAGTAGGTACCGCTTCCTTTCTGAAGGTGTGCTACGTTGGGTTTATAGGGATCCCAGGCCCTGCTCGCTTGGAGGTGGATTTTGCAGCCATGCTGATTGGTTTATCACCAGCTGGCCGGACCAGCCCAAAATGGTTTTAAATTTTTTTTGTTTTTTAAATACCCGAGATTTTCTTTAAACTCATTTTCCCTTTGATGTGCTGATTTCAGCAGTACTTTCTGGTTGGCCATACCACTTTTCATCCTGATTTTCTGTTGCAAAAGTACAAAACAAATAAATCACAAATTAAAAGAAGTCCATCCATGTGGCATTCTCACTGACTGGCCAAAAATACTCCTCTGAAGATGCATCACAAACACTATAAAGCATAGTGCTCAATTTGTATATAAATGAAATATTCTTTTAATCAAGCTGCTAATATCCTGTACATTTTTGTAGAAAATTTATCCTGAGATAATATACCCAAGTAGAATATAGCTATTTACAGTCTCAGCCAAATCCTGTCGTATATCACATAGCCCACACACAAGGAGAAGCAGAAGGAACACAAATCTACTGGGAGGAATAATCAGGATAAGAGAGATCCTACAATCTCATGTCAGTGTCACACTTCAACTGTCTCTATGAACTGAGCAACACTTGTAAGATAAATAGTATTTGCAGTGGTGTAAAGTATTACGTATAGCATCTGAGCCTGTTCCTACTGAAGTAAATAGCAAAACTCCCGTCGATTTCTGTAGTACAGATTTATAACACTTTAAAATAGTGCTTCACAGGATGGCTGTGTATTTTGCCTGGTTAGGTGGAGAGTGTGAGTTTGTTTAGGTGATAGTGGAAGTTCTCTATTTTCTGATCCCTGAATTCCATTCCTCCTCTGTTTCATAGGCAGTTCTCATTCATGTGTAGACTCCACAGTGCAATTGCAATAAGGGGTCAGAAGCCAGCAGAGTTAGATAAGAAAAGGGGGAACACTAGCATGGGAACCAAGCAGTCTACTGCTTGGAAGCCAGTGACGTTGATGCGTTTGTTAGTGCCCAGTAACATCCAAACAGAGTTTGTGCTGTGATGCAGGCTATCAAACACAGGACAAGTCTCTCAACATCTGAAAGCCTTGCCTTTTTTAGTTAAATTATCTTTCCTGTGTTATGGGTGTCATCTGTGAGGCTGAAATCTGAGAATTTTAAACATCCAGTTAATTTTTCCCTATGCTATTTATGTTTTGCAGTACTCCATTTGGACAAGAGAAGTAACACTTGCTCTTAGCTTAAAGTCAGTTTTTTTTTTCAGGGGGTTAGTTTTTCCAGAGATCTATGTCCCTGAAAAACCCAGAACTGCAGGTTTTAGGATGCATCGTAAACTGGTTTTTCATTAATCTTTGTATAAACGTTACAAAAGATGCTTGGGAAATTTTCCTTTCACAGGGGATATATTAACTTTGGCTTTGCCAAACACAAAATTCAGACCAGATATGATTTAAAGAAGCTTGTTTAGCCCATCTACTTGTAATTTGTTTTGCAGAACAGGCCTAAAATTGCACAGTGCTTCCATTCATTGTGATAGACACAACCGCTTGGAGATGTTCAGATCAGAATTTTTCGTGGTCCGCTGCAGTCTGCCTCATCTGCATCTGCCACAGCTCTGCAAGACTAAGCGGTAATGAAGGTGTCCCTAATTCAGGGTCATGAAAGGAGCAGACAGTACACAAAGGAAAAGAGGAAGCTGGTGTCCTCATTAAGTGCTGTAGCAAAAGCACAGTGCTGGCAGCTGCAGGCGTTCCAGCTTTGCCACAGGCACTCCCCTGCGCCACAAACAGTGACTGTCACCTGTATTTTGGCAGAGGGCTTCTGGAGTTGGCTCTTAAGCCTCAGGGCCAAATCACACCCTGACTAGCTCTAGAAAACAGAGGACAAAGGCACCAGCAGAGACGCTTGGTGGTCCAGCCTCTCCTCCTCAATTCCTGCTGGACTGAGCCGTGTGCGCCTCCAGCCAGTATGTGCTGCAGATGGCAACTGCGAGAAGGGGCTGGCCATGCCCTTTAGCTAGCAGACGGTGTTCTCTTGGAGCTGCCATGTGCCAGTCAGCGTGGGAACAGATCTGGCTCCCTATCATTCCCTGAGCTGATACATGGGAATCTTGCCCTCCTTCCTACCCATTTTTCCTTCCCTCACTATCACGTGTGTGGGAGGGGGGGAACGAAGGGGGGAGAGCTTGAGGGAAATGTGAGAAGTGAGCAGAATTATCTGCAAGTATGAGGTATTCTCCAAGATGAATCCCTCCTGTCAGGAAGGGGGTGGACTTTTGGATCACAGCCTGAATTATACATGCATACTATTTTTATGCAGGGAGTAACTGAAATACATAGCACAAAATTATGTTAGTGCAAGATAGGAGAGCAGCCACCCATGAGCCCTGAAATTCCCAGTGGAGGAGATCATGAGTGACAGCATCTCACAGACAACTAGAGAAAAATGGGATGATTCCCAGCCTGCTGAACCTTTTTCTTCAGTGCTGTACTGCTCTTGTGTTCCTGGCTGTACCAGCTCCAGATCACAACTCTTCCACCATCTGTTTATTTTGCTTCAGTCTTGTTAGAGTTCAAGGGCCAGACCTTCAGCTATGTAAACTGGGGTGGCACCCTTGGCTTTAATGCTTGATTTATACAAGCCAAGCATCTGCAAAAGGCTCTGATTTGAAGCCAGGGCTCTCCTGAGCAGAATGAGCTCTCCAAAGAGCTGAATAGAAGTAGGGAACACACAACTCACAGAAGTTGTGGGAATGGGATCTRCATAAAAATAACAATTCCCATTTTATTTTTGCTGTTGTAATAGTAAATGGATACCTCAAGCGAACATCCCATTGCCTTCATTATTGAAATAAAAAATTTCAAGGAAAAAACACCTTTTCTCRTCTAGAATAGGACAAATACCACAAAAAAGAAATTGGGGCTTTCAAACATCTGTGCATTAAAATCTCAAGCTTGCTTTGGCATTTATGWTCATTTTTATTTATTTTTTCCTATGAACATGCAAATGAATGAATCTGGGTGGTTTACAAGCCCTTTTGTGGATAGCAAAGTTTTTGCAAGCGTTTGTATGAATGTGTGTTTGTGACTTCATTTAYACTGGGTTTTGTATTTCCACTGAAAGTGGTCTATACACTGAAAAGATCCAAAAGATCTCCTTTCTGGTAATTTCTCTGTCTGCATGACACAGGAGACCTGTGATACAATGTGTGCACCCAGGTTACTGCTCCATTGCTGCTAGCAGTGGTATTAGTTGTGCTGTAGTTAGGCCTCCTGGTTAAAGGTGTGCATAAGAACAATTGAAACTACAGGTTCCTGCTCCTGCAGGTCCTGTTCTTGTTGGTGTGGAGAAAGCCGTTAATCTCCTACTTCTTTTTACAGAGGTTTAAGTGAGAAATGAGAGAGTCTTATATAACTTATTGGCTGATCATATTGAACAGTCACTCAAAGATCTTGCCAGCACAGAGTAGTCTGGAATATTTTTATGGTATGAAGTGTCTGGACCATCTAGAATGACAAACAAGCTTGCAAAACTCAAAACTGGTGCACAGATAATTTGTGATCAGAAGAAAGGCCAGTTATTTCAAGTTTGCAACTGCTGGGTGAGACAACTCTAGCYTGTGTATTAGATCAGCAAAAAACAATGGGCTCTTTATCTCTGCTGAGGACTCTGGTGTGGCCACTCTATTTTTGATCCAGTCTCCAAAGGCAGACCCCTGTTCTGTTTTATGAAGCAAAGATGCTTTCTTCTTTGCAGTTGTATTTTACTAGACCATATTACCTGAATATTAATATCTTCCTTTTCTCCATCCCTTTTTCTTGTTTTGTACTTGATCTCCTCCTTGAATTTATCTGTTTAGTTTTAATGATCACATATGTAGGTGCCTTCTTACTCATCGTCTTCCCATGGCCTGTGCTTTACAAATGCAGTTATGGGCATACTCTGCAAAAGCACAGCAACACCTTGTTCCTGCCTACAGTCTCTGCCAAAATCTGAATACTTAGTATTATGTTCTTCAGTCAGTTTTTTCTTTTTTATTCAGTGTGGTTAGTAAAAGTCAGTTAATTCACTCTATTTCTGTTTATAATGACTTTTTGGTTCGTTTCACTATCAACTTGTGCACTAACCTAATGGTGCTGCTTTTGAGTTGCGGTCAGTGCCAGACTGACTTAAATGCAAACAAGTYTCTTTCTCCTCCCTCACACCTTCTTTTCCCAAAATGGAGGACAAAAGAAACATCTAGAAATGTTTTTGTTCACTGCTGATGTTTAAGCAGTTCTGTGGATGTGCTCATTACTTAATAAACACGTAAGGAGACAGGKTTTGCTGAGCATCTTGCAGTCTAGTTTGTCATTTAATGCAATTTGGGCAGATGCATTTGAAGATTAAGAGTGAGGGTGGGAGCAGACAGCAGAGAAAAGCTATTAAATGGCTAAGTGAACCAACTGAATTTTAAGGAGTCTGGAATGCTGTTCCAGACGAAGAGTGTTACGTGGAGGGAAATAGAGAATCAAGCCCAGAAGGAGAAAAGGACAGTCTGGGAGAGTACATTGGCAGAGATCTGGCGAGAAGGCCAAAGAACTGGAACTTCATGCACTGAGAGAGAAAAACAAYGAACGGATTTGAAGATGGAAGTAACTTGGATGAGGAGAGTGCTTTTAACTGGTGAATTTTGGCTAGTCTGGATTGCAGGATGAAGATAAACTGTTCTAGTGCTCTGAATCAGTGGCTTTCAGAGAGCTCTACAAACATTGATAAAGTGCCATTGCGTGAAACAGGTCATGGCCATAATCTCCATTTCCCTGTGAAAAGAGCAGTGAGAGGTTTTTGAGCTGTTCAGGGCAGTCAAGGGAGCAACGGGAAGCAGAGCCTGAGGTTCCTCAGACCCTCTTTCCCCCRTCAAATCAGATGTCCTGCTCTAAACACAAATACACCCATAGGGGGCAGCAGCTGGCATAAAGAAAGATGAATATTAGAATCCATATGCAAGGCAACGGGATTGAATTTTGTGGAAAGAACAGTGACTGGGTAATAAAGGCATTCTAAAAATATCCCTGATTTATAGAAGGGAATGAAATTTGCAATAGGCTTATGAAAACTTTCATTCAAAGGTAGCCTGGAAAGGAAAAAGGGAGAGCACAGCCTTCTTCTATGAGATATAAAGCCAATGTGACATTTAACATTTTTTCTTCTGTCTTTGGCCTTGTCYGTGTTCAAGAGCTCTACCACTTTAAAGTTATACTGGTACACTTGCAGCACTGTAGCTGAGGTATATGCACTTGGTTAGAGCAGTTTGTRAAAACACTGGTCTACAAAGATACTTGTGTGACTATTCCTGAAAGGTAAACCAGTTTAAGATCATTTATAGCAGTGTATCTATGTCCAGTACTTGGGATTTTGCTAGTGTAAAGGTGCTGACGGACACCTCCTGGCACACCTTACTGGCAATTAAAACCATTATCTGTGCCTCACGTCTCTGCTGGAAGTTACTGCTCCAGCAGCAAGGGAAGCAGAAGGGAATTGGCAACCTCTGTTGCAGCTACTCCAGTTCACAACCCAACATTTTATTTTTCACTGCAGTGAAAGCTGATTTACCTGCAGCTAAAATGTAATGCACATCTAACAAGGCTGGTGTGGGAGCAGTATTTCTTGGTAGAGAGCTGAAGCCAGCGTCACGCAGAAATCTTAAACCTCATTGAATAGGAGTCCCATGACATTGTTGTATCAGCATGGGTCCAGCCTTACATCAGAATAAAAGGTGTATGTTGCCTGAGCTTGCTTTAGAGATTCCAGGAGCACTAAAGTTGGTTTCCCTCGTTTTGCTGAAGATTGTGAGATTTTTCGTTAACTGAAGGAGGTCATCTACAACAGAGATATCCCCTCTTCCTCCTCTAGTTCCCACTCTACCCAGGATTTTTTGAGCATTTTTGTTAAATAGAATCCACAAAACCAAAGTATTGTAAGATCTGAAGAAAAAAATCACATGCCTTTCCACCTGATTATATTTCAGTTCTTGATTRCTGTTGTTATAAACTTACTAGGTTTCATAGGGTATAGAATCAAAGAAAAGCAAAGTAGGATGAGACTTGAGTTTCTGAATATTATAAAGATAATTCAAGACTCAGTGTTTTTCTTTAAAAAAAGACTTACACACCAAACAGTTTCTCTCAAACTGTTTGACATCCCCTCAAATGGCCTAACAATGCAGTCATGACTTTCATAATATTTGGCGTTTCCTTAGAACTCTGTCCCCTAGGGCTCTTGATTAGATGAGAGTCTCTGCTTTCAAGAAAAGAAAAAAAATTAGCTCTTATGGCTTTGGAATGTGTTTGAAGATATGACTCTGTAAGTCTCAAAAAAAATAAAAAAAAAGGGAAAGGAAAGAAAAGAAGAAAAGAGTTAAATTTTTAAAATCTCATAATTTTGGAGAACCTGATTCATGATTTTTCAGTGCTGGGAGATGGCAGTACTATAGTGAGCTTTTAAAATAAAGAAGGCGTATATATTGCCAAGTAATTCACAACTCTGCCAGACTGGACAAAACCATAGACACTCATGTCTGAGCATATGGTCATGAAGTACCCAGACAGTGAATATAAATGAGATAGCTGATGGAAGTTAATTGGTAATACACTAACTTAAAGTTTCAGTAAAAGCATACCCAAAATACATCTCCAGAATGGATCATGGTCAATCTTGCAGAAGAAAGAGTGAATGGGACCAGTAGAGGGGCTCTTGGAAACCTAATTGCATTCAGGAATTTGCACTGAAGGAATTTGACCAATACTACATTTCTGACTTCACTAAWAGTGCTAATACAAGGAACCATGTAGAGGATGAAGGCTGCCATCTAGGAATATAAATTTAAACACGTCACAGATAATTATCCAGCATCTTACCACCTTGTCRTTTATCTAGGCTGAGCTCTCAGCACACCACAAACAGTGATGAATATCCACACGCAACTTAGAAATGCCTCTTTATCAGCCTGAGTTTGTGGAAAATCATTTCAGTTATAACATGGGCAAATTTCTAAAGAAAGCAAAACATAAGTGGTCAAATTCATCTTGAGAATGTGTTGGAAAAAAATTCAGTCTAACCAAACGAGAATGTTTTTACAAGAAGTCTGTACATTGAGAATCATGTTATAAGACCCTGAAAAACTGATATTTAAATGGAGATAAATAAAGTCATAATGAATGATTGTTACAAGTTTACTGTGTTAAAAAGTTGAGTCACCTTATAAAGTATGAATCATTATATTTATATGAAAATATTTTACCTGAAATAAAATAAGCCCAATGATCACATTAGTATAGCACTGTCTAGCTGAAACTGAGTTTTGCTTTTTTAAGTTTAAAATATGCGTATGTATGTATGTATATCTTTTACATATCCCAGTATGGTGAGGTGAAATCTCTGGTTTAAATGATTTCTTCATTATGTAGGTAGAAAACCATTTGTTGTTTCTGGATTTTAAGTGCATTCATGAAAGAATGGATCTTAGATTTCATAAATGGGTTTTGTTAATTTGCTATTTTTGAAATACTTGTGAGACCTTTTCTGTTGCCATGACAATGTCATTTCCATAAACATGATTTTTTTGTGTGTGTGAATATCCAACATTTGATATGCAGTGTTGGGGAAAGGAGATGTCAACTTGATACCATAGAAGTTGCTGTGCCAAAGGCCCCATATAGTCAGGCCTCTGTCGTTGACAGTGGTCAGAAGCAGATTCTTTACATTAAGGTGAAAGAAGCTCTGGAGTGGATTTATTAGATTTRTGTATTCATATTATCAGTAAATAAAAGTTTCTTTTTTTTTCCCCCTTCTACTTGCAAACACTTTGTTCTGATGTCAGGAAGCTTAACTTTCCATACACTGATTTACCCTTGGCAATCTCATTGTAAAAATTCATGTTATTCCTTTATCTGAACACTCCCTTTTAAAAAAACATGCCCATTTCAAACAAAAGCTGAAAATTGGTTCTGAGAATCTAAAGCCTAAATTCTGGCTAAAAGAACAGCTAGACCCCACTCTGGGTCCACATACACRAAGTAGCTGTAAGGACTGAGCTCCAGGGCCATGAACTCCCACTGCCCTGTAACCTTCTCTGGAGTTTCTGTCCCGGTGGGAGCAGTTAAAAAAGGATTTAGGACTGTGAGAAAGGATCGGTCACAAATTCAGACATTTGTGAGGTGYAGCCAAAAGAAAGTCCCTTTCTAGCTATGGGAYTGGCATGGTTCACCATACCTTCCTCTGTCTTTCTTTGTGAAATTATTGTCACAAGTCAGACCTGTTTCCAACCCATTTGCACCAGACTGGTTCTCAAGTAATCCCTTGAAAGAGTAGGTACGTTGTCTTTAACTTAGTTAGATAATTCAGTTAGTGAGGATTCTCCAGATTGTGCCATTGAATTATATTTCCTGATCCATGTAATTGTGAAAGCATTGCCAAGTCTTCCCCTCTGCATTGGAAAAATGATAATGTTTTCTGCTGCATGTCTCTAGAATAAAGAGAATGAAGGTGTTCTTGAGCTCTGTGAATGACAAACTGATTAATGTCAGAGAAGACTTAGTAGGGTTTTTTAAAAAAACAAATGCTGGGTTTTTTTTAGAAAACAATATTTCAGACTCAGGAGCTTTTTTCCTCCTACTGAAATTTCATTGTGGCTATGGAGTCCTGGTGAGATGGTTACTTGTCTCATGTAAAAGAGAAAACAGAGCACAGGGTCTACAATCATTGGCAACTGTGAGTACAAAAATACTCCCTTGTTTTCTCGTTTGAAAGCCAGAAGGTTGTTTTGTACATTGACTTGCACCTGTATGTTTATTTCATTCAGTCCTCTGCTCCTCCCACGCATCCCACAAAACCAGCAGTAGAATGCACTTTCTTGGCACTCCCCTGAAGCTGACTCCCTGGGGTGATCTAACTTGCATTTTATTAAGTTGGTCAGCTGTACTTTGCAATCTAGTTTGTGTGTCTTGAGAGCTACCCCCTTACTTGGTATACTGCTGTAGAAGGCTAGCGTTTTTACACTCCTTCTGCGGAGGYGTATGTAACTGCATGAGTGCAAGGCAAAGCTTGAACAAAGCCATGAGTATAGATAGAAAAAGGGGGGATTCTGTATCACCAGTCAGTTATACAAGTAACTCCTTACACGCAAGGGTGCCAACACACAAATTCTCATTTTCCATCAGTTAAGCCTCAGTGTTTTCACTTTGGCTGATAGATTGAAGGCAAAGTAGTTAAAAGTAGGATGTGTCTCCTTATGTTGTGTGCAGCTGAGACCTCTTAGAGGAAATCTGCAGTGGAGCCAGGAATGGACTTTAGACTGGGCATCAGTTCCCAGGACTGCCCTTGCTCCGCAGATACACAGTGAACCCTTATTTTATTGAAACTGGGATGAATAAAACGGTATCAGTCTACCCTTGGTATTGTTGACACGAGGAAGAAAAGTTTTTTTCTTCCTTGTAGTAGCTAAAATGTGGTAGACATGGCTCAGCTAAAAATCTGGCCCACGTGCAGGTATGTTCTGCTCTCACATCCAGTGCTTTCAATCCACTAAACATTCTTTCACTGCTCATTTAATCTGCGTGTGCCAAGGCAGAACTGGGCAGAGAGAATGTCCTTCTTCTAATTGCTCTAAGGACTCCATGTCACATTGCTTGGAGCAACACACAATCTTTTGAACCAGTGCAAAAGAGCTACGAAGTGTTCCCATTCCAAACTAAACCCACTTGTCAGCACTGAGAATCCGTAACGTGCAGAACAATGTGGTGTTGAGTCCCTAGAACCTGTCTGTCCAACTTTACTCTCTGTTTTTGCTTTTTACTCTAACATTTATGACAAAGGTCCATGGTATCATGATATGTTAACAGTGCAAGGACAGGACTATGTTCAAAGGTAAGGACTAATAGAAGTAGGCCCCTTGAGGTTGCCTCATGAATAAATATTACTCACTGTGAAGAAGAGTTGCGGAACTGGGCTCTTAAATTGCACTTAAACRGAGAGGACTCTTGCTAATTTGCACTAATAAGTTGGAAACCCACTGAGAATTTTATTTCCCATATTAGCCAGCAGCAAAGCTAAAAATCTGAGGCTTAAATCACAAAACGTATTCTGGTTTCTCCTTGGCAAATGTTGTTTTGTTTTTAATATTTATGGCATTTTACCGCATACTAGCAAATGTTCTTCAGTGTATTTTGTAAAAGTAATAATTCCTCAGTGACGTGAGACATCACTCCAGTGACTTTGATTGTCTTTCCTGAGAAGTCCACTATTTATGGATGCATGAAGTGCAGAGTAGGCGGCTGAGCAATGTTTCTCTGCATTGTTATGACTTTTTTTGCAGTAGTACTGTGGAGTGCAGACGACACAAGTCCTGTTATGACATTTAAATATGAAAGAGTTTTGTCATGTACCCAGACTATTTGCAGTCTGAGTGGAGAAGTCAGAAAATAAATAACCTGCCAAAGATCACCCAGAAAGTTGGTGGCAGACCCGTAAAGAGAATCCAGATTGGGTTCTTGCAATTCAGTGCCTTTAAGTCACCCAACCATCCTGTTTCCAGTAGTCTCTTCCTAGGAAACTGCTTTATCTAATTACCTCCCTCACTTAAGGTTTGTATTCACCAGGAAGCAAGGTGTTTTCTGTGCTGTGTGTTAGTGACAATGTGATAAATAGATAGGACGGACAAGGCAGTTAGTTCTTCTGTGCTCTTCTCTCACATGATCCTGTGATCTGCATTGTGCCTGTGAAAGCTACATACTATCTTGTTCATTTGAGGACTTTAGCATGTTTTAGTTAGTACATAAGAAAAAAAAAAAAAAGCCGAACAGTATTTTGTAGGACAGGTGCACCCTGGAGTTGTCATTTAAAAGAACATTGATTTGTACTGTGCATTACAGTTTAGTACTACCAGACATTTGCAATGAGTAGGCTCCATTAGGCTTCCTTCTTGTTTACACCACAATTGTGTGCAAAATGGGATCTTACTGTGACCTTTAAATGTACTATTTTAAAATTACCTATGCCACTGTGTAGGTGACTGTGGCACTATACAGACAGTGAGAAAGAATGGGTCCTATCCCAGATGGCTGTGATAGAAATGTACCCAAGAGTCTGATCAGAGTTAACAGAAAACTTAAAACACACAATACAGTATAACAAAAAGAAAAGAAAAATATTTCCTTGAGTTGAATGTTTAAAGGCAGAGTTTTAAAGGCACAGTTGGGACTTGTTTCTTAGCAACAGTGCTCATCTAAGCCATGCAAACACTGTCATGTTGGAAAAAGATACCCTCAAGAAGAAAAGCAATATGAAAGAGCTAAAAGCAGCAAATTTAAAGGGATGTCTTCCTGCTATTGCTGGAGCATTTCATAAGCTCTACAAAGCCTTCAGGCAATGACCAAGGTGATTCTGATAAGCAGTAGTGATCAGAACAAAGAACTTGCCTTTGCTTATCTTTCTCAGCAGGGAAGAATAAATGCATTGACACTACAGGAATACCATGAAATCATAGTTCAGGTCTTCTCTTCCTTCTGTATCCATGATAATGTGACAGTATTTTACACTGAGGACATAGGAATCCTTGCTCTGTTGCATCTCATGTGCTTCAGTACTAGATGTTTCAGACAAAGCTTTAATGAACAGAATGTAATGCAATAACCTGTCCGTAGCAGAAGCTCCTCCTTTAGGAGTCGATTAGAGGCTACCTGATACACCAAAACAGGAGATAATATTTATCAGTATTATTTATTCAGAATAGCTTAATGGCAAATGTTCTTTCTATTGAACATATTAGATGGGGTTCATCTACCTGTACATCTGAGTTAGTTGCTGTTATAGTCTGTGGGGAGGAATTAGACAGTACTGGCATGTGACTCATCTTTTCTCTATAACAGGTTAAGTGAATCACACCCTCTGGGGGCCCTCTTTTGACTGCAAAGAGGGGTAGGGGTGACTGGCTTAGATGGAGACACCTCCCTTACAGATAGCTAGGTCAGATGAATACTACCTATTAAGTGTTTTGTAAAAGAAGGTATTTGCCATAATCAGTTCAAAATGCATCATGCATTGCTCATGCATCTTACTGGAGCTCCTCTTGTCTTTATGAGGACTCAAACTTCCAGGCTGTTTCCTAATGTAGATACATCTACTATGTCTCACGTCATTTGTATATTTTTGAAACTTAGACCTCCTTTCTCATCAGTCCTCACATAAAAACCTTTCATTTCTGTAACTGCTGTTATTGCCCTTCTCTGTACCTCTTTGCTAGCTCTTTCCCCAAAGAGCATGTCATTGTTTTCTGTAATGCCATTATAACCTCTTCCATAGCTTTTCTCCTCCAGTACAGTCTAAAATCTTGTTAGCATTGCTGGCTGGGGAACACCTTGAGCATGTGTTCTCACTGCGCTGCTCACACTGACATTTAGATCCCTTCCTTAAATGGAAGCCATTGTTGTGTACATCCTGTTCACATTGCTCTTTCCTTTATGCATTATGTTTGGCATAGAAGGTATGAGAGAGGTGCTTGCACACTCCCTTTAAGTATCATTGAGAGCTGCTATATTTACTAACGGGGCTGACGGGTGAGCTCAGATGAATCTCTGGAATTGGTTACTGCAACTCATCTTGCCTAAGCTTGCTGCACCGAAGCCAACCAGGAGCAAAGGCCTGGCTGCAATCTCTGGTTGTGATGACTAACCTAGAAGGGTTTCTCCCCTCACTCTTCTTCTGACTTCTTGACCAACTCCAGCAGAAACATAACTGTTGCAGGTTAAGAAGTTACTGCCTCTAGTGTCTGTTCCATGCCCTAGCTGGGGGTTACACCACCTCACAGCAGAGATGGCAGGGGGAAGACATATGCTAGTACTTCACTGCAAACCCATGGTTAAACTAAGCTAAGCATAAGCTGCTAAAACTTTGCACTGAATCTGCTGTGACACAGATGCATGTTCCCTTCTATTGACTCTGCTAAGGGTTTGTAACCTCTACTAAAAAGAGACTCATTGCTTGGCAGCTGGTCCTCTTCAGCCTACAAGTCCTTGTATGGTTGCACAGCATAAGCACTTGATGATATACTATAGGACCAGTTCTGTTCTCCTCAGTCATAGAGTGCCCAGCACACGATTAATGCTGTTTAAACAAGAAAAAATACTATGACAGCACAGGAAAGAGACTTTTCAGACAAGCACGGCTTTCTTTAATACCGTGTGGTATCCTCATCTTCTGGTACATCCTTCATAAGGAGAAAGCTCCTAATTCTAACCTGTATGTTTCACTTTCCTTATAGCAAAAAGCCTGTGAGGGTAGCGAGGCTAAACTAGGAAAGCCAGAATTTTATTCTTTACCTTACAGCTGTTTCACTGTGGCCTCAGGCATGATTTATGCTGGAATTCCTTGATTTCAGTGGGATTTAAGTGCTTAAATGTCTTTAAAAGTATGTGTTTTAACTTCTCTGCCTCCCTTGTGTTCAACAGGAGAACACTAGCCTACATATTTACACAAATGCGGTGAGGTATCATTAGTATTTACGAAATCCTAAAGATGAAGAAAACTAGAAGATGTGCTGCTGTTGGTCAGTCTGTAAGTTAGGAGAGAAGTGACAGTATGTTCAAAACCAAATGAGTGGAAGAATATCTGCAGAGTAATTTGCATATGTTAAAAAATACTGAAGCATTATAAATAGTTTGAAGTCAGACGTTTGAGAAGGATAAGGACTATGTTCTTGTTCTCTCCCCTGCTGAGTAGTTTGGCTCAGCTGTTAATCTTCACTAACTGGAAAATAAAAGGCACTTTTCCAATAGACTTGTATTGCCTTAATCCCAGGTCTAGAGATGTGATGTTACACATGGATCACGTGCACAGTGCAGGCTCTGTCTGTGCTGTATCATTTGTCATTCAGATAGCAAAAAGACCAAACTTTCCTACAGCACTGGACAGACTCTGATTTGTACAGCCAACAGATGTGCCAGCACCTTTTCCTGATATTCCTTTCTTCCTTATGATATCCTGTGATTTAGGGACTTCCTAACCCACAAGTTGCAATTGCATCCCTGTATTTGAATAGCCATTTTTTGACTTTCCTCCCACGTGTATTTTGATCAGTGTTAGTTCAATTAGTAGGGAAGAGAGTTGATCACACTGTGTTACTTTGTCCAATCCTCTTCCCACTCTCAACCCACCCCAAATCTGGTCTCTCTTTGTCAGATGGGCAAAAGGAAGAGTTGATTCCATGTGACCCAAAGCTACTAGCACACATTCCAGCTTGGGACATCCTGCTGCCATCCATACTGCCTCTTGGGTAAAGCATGCAAGGTCTGGTGGGCCTTGTGCAAAGCACTTTGCCATGGCCCCCGTGTTGTTCCAGTTTCCACACATTCAGCTAAAAGACCAAATATAATCCTGATGGCAGCTCACATTTGCCTACAGGCCCCCAAGGGCAAAGACAAAGCTACATCCACTGGGGAGCTTAAGCAGCTCCATCTCTGCAGGAACAGACTGGTTTTGAGGATGTTCTGGAGAGGGCAGAGTACTCCAAGTGTTGGACCCAAAACACTTTGGGCCTTCTTGCAGTAGTTGAAAAGAATATAGAGCAAGTTCCAGAGGGAAATGCAAAGATTTCTAGAGAGTCTTGGGCTATCTCCAGTTTCTTGTAGGGGAAGAGAATAGGAACTGCCATGGAAGCTCTGCAGCTTAAAGCTCACTCTGTGCTTATGTGCTTCATGAATCATGCATTTAGGCTGCTTTACTCCAACTACACTGTATAAAACAGCCACAGGCCAGCCCATTATTCTGATTTTGCTCAGCTCCCAGACAAAAGCACCCAGTGCATTTACTGTGTGCAGAAGTTGCTTTTCAATGCAAGTATTCTTTGGATGAGAACTAAGGTGATCTACATGATCCTCAGAAGCTGTTAACAGAAGGGGTTTGATCCATGATTCCTGACCCTAAATTTCCCTTTGCCCCTACTGTCCTTTGTGCCAACTTTTTACTACCTTTATTTGTGGAATACATGATGTAGGGACTTGGAATCCTGCAGCAGTCTCTTCTGCTTAGATTATTACATTGTCCTAATCACCCTCATATCTGAGATAGTCATGTCGTTATTATAAATGGCTTTATGTCTCAGGGTGTTGTCCAATCTAATCTGTCTCCAAGGAAAGTACAGTAAGATGCAGCTGCTTTGCAATGTAGTCCTAATTGCACTGACATATCTGGATTTTTGCATGGAACAGGCATTTTGCTCTAGAAAATACTAATTGTGAAATTTCAGGTAATTTTTCATGATTGCATCTGGTTAAACAAATGTTCCTTTGAATGACAGTAACAGGCTTCTGCTATCAGATTTTTCTGTGTAGCACAGTCAGCTAAAAATACTTATTTCTTCATTGCAGGCACAATAAAAGATGGCAGAATAGCTCTAATGCATCAGATTGTTGCTTTTGTATGATACTGTACTAGAAATTTTTTGTAAAAYATGATGGAACAAAAAATGATACATTCTTATCACCAAAACAGAAGAAAAAGGAATTATTTTAGCTAGAAATGTGAGGTAATTTAATGCTTAAATGTATGCTATAATGATGGTAGAAATATAGACACTTGTAGGAATTAGTATAAAAGAGGAGTCCTGAGTAAGAGAATATCGTGATACATAGCAATATATCAGTGGTCCACTTTCAGACAGCACACAATACCCGATGCTTTAAGCATGAAGAAAGCACAGATACACAGCTCACAGCACAGAGAAAACTGACTCGTTTATTAGTCTCAAAAGTCACATGACAATGATTGGAGTGGTTGAGCCTTTGTAAGTTCCTAACACAGCAGCTGTCACTAACCTCAATGAGATCTGGGGACAGAGGCATAGGTTAACTACAGAAATCAATCGTAGCAACAGGTTACATCGTGCCACACAGGAACTACAGAGCCCTAATTCAGGCATAGGGGTTTTATGTTCTAGGACAACAGTGATAATGTTCTAGTGATAACAGCAACAGATGTTCATCAGCTCCAAAACTGGCAGGCATTTGATGCAGTGTGTGAAGGAGAACTGTGGCTGAGGAGTAGGCTACTGTGATTGAGGTGAATGTAATGAAAGGTAAAGATTGAGCTTGTTGATGCGCGAGAGAAAGAAACAGTATTTGGGGTGACCTGAATGTGTGGGAAAAGCAGAGGGAGAAATTTACATATTTAATTCTCCTCATCCTCTGCCCTTCGCTGGTGAGAAGGTTGGTGATAGTGTCATCTGTGAAAAACATTCACCAYGCAGGGAAATGAAGTTTGTCTTTGCCATCTTCAGTTTGAGACAAGAGGATGTTCAAGCAGAGATACCAGAAAGGCTGGGCAAGACATGGCAGAAGTGTCCTGCAGAGATGCAGGAGCTGGAGTCACTGGCAGAGAGTTGGAGATGGCACTTAAAGGCTTGTGAATGGATGAAGTCTACTGAAGACACAGTACAGAGGGAACAGAAAGAAGGGAGGGGAATTGCAGAGGGTCAGTCTGTGCCTATGTGCAATAGGAAAAGAAAGATAATAATGTAGCGTGAGAGATTTCAGTGACGCAGGTAGGAGAGAAAAGAAAGGCAAATGGCAAGATGTCAAAGAGCAGAGAACCCTTAACAGACTTCAGAGCACCTAGGAGCCAAAAATAGCGTAGGTGATGCAGGAGTCCTGGTTTCATAGAGAGCACAGAAGCCTCATTTGGAGAGAGGAGAAAATTGAGGCAATGTTGCTCCATTTACAGGAGGAGAGCAGGGAGGAAGGTGGTTGGGATAGCTGGAGAGACAAGTGGAGCTGCAGGACTCCAACATAACTGTTGAGGTAACAGTTACAACAGTCTTTCTCAGCAGCTGGGTAAAGCGTAGTTCTCACCTTAGTTTCAGCTATGCAGTACCACAGACTGAATGCAAATACAATGAATCCATGACAGAAATGAGCCTCAAACAACAGTGAGCCTCAAACAACAGTCAGCTATTAGAAACTGCAGGGTTACAGGAGCCAGATAACTAGTGTCCCRACTGTACAACTTATGGGCACAAAGTGAGCCTAGAGAACCTGCCAGRTTCATTAGGTGCTGTGGTCCTGCTCAGCTACAGGGCAAGGAGAGTGACACTGGCTGCCACACTGAGCAGAGTCTATCTCTGGTACAGCACCACAAACTTGTTAAAAAGTTAGAAAAGGGGTGGATTTGGCACTTTGTACATGTATTATATGTATGCTTATAGGAACAATTTTCTGGGAGTTCTAATTCCGCTTAAATCACATGGATGCATGCCCCTGTTCAAGTTCATGCCTGGACTGGTTTCAGCCTCTCACAGAGCAGCAGGCATATAATCTGTTTGCCATAGCCTGTTACCATTATTTAAAGGCACTGTCTTTCTGGTGGTTGCACTTCTGAATCACTGCCAAGATCAGGTTTGACCTGATGAGGCAAATTAATCCCCAGTGTAACTCTGTAGCAGTCAATGAATTTGTCAGATATGAATCTGGGACCAATATAGATATATTTTTTTGGCAATAGGGAAAGAGCAACAATAGAGGAATGAATAAAGGCTAGATGGATAGTCCCTGAGCTGAGCCTTCCCCATTAAGAAGCGCATTCCCTGCACGCCCAGCCTGCCTTTGCAACAAGATGCCTTCCTCTACCTTCCACCCTGCTTCCTCCAGAGCCCTCAGCTGAGGGGAGCATGCAAGGTGCAACT
>NW_020447963.1:977564-1073106 GCF_003343035.1 Apteryx rowi
GGGGGGGGGGGGGGAGCCTGGATGGTACCAAGTTTTCTGAGCTGCTCAGAGCCTGACAGGCACTTGAGAGACACAGTGCAGAACCTGTCCCTGAGAAGATAAAGCAAGAGCAGTTTTTCCTGAATATTCAAGAACTGTAGCACAAGCTCTTTGGGACAGAGAGGATCTTTGGGGTTCATATATTGCCTAATACGAGGCACTGGTCCAGCGCTGGCAGTCCTGGCTGGCGCACAAGTACCAACTGTTAATTACCCTTCCTTGGCAGGGCAAGTACCCCCTGAAAAACAGCCCTGTTGTAGAAGCTGTGGTGGGAAGCTGAGTGAGAGAAGACTGTAGTGAATTCTGTTTTGTCAAACAGAAGGAAGTTCAGAAGCAGACAAACAATGTCTTTGTTTAGACTGTGATTCTTGTGTTGCAGTGTCAGTGCTGGGTTTCAGGGTTGGTCCCCTGCCCCAGTCTGGTGTGTTCTCAATAAGACAGGAAAGAACATTAAAAAAAAAAAAAATCTGAACCTCATCTCAGCTTCACCCTTTAACATTTAGATAAGGGCTTCTAGCAGCCTTGCACAGGAGAGCTGAACCATTTCACTATTGTCCCTAACCTTACTATAACCTATTCAACGTGAGAAGTGTAGAAAGGAACCACAGATGACTTGAAACTATGATAATTTCCAAGTTATTGTTATATAATAATTTTCCCCAGTACATCTCACCCATTTAAATATTCTCTAACCTCTGAAGAATGGTGTCCTTGAATTACTGTATAATAGAGGTATTACTTTTCATATTTCACTCAGAATAATTACTTGCTAGATTGCGATGTTGGGAATTCAGTTCTTTGTCATATCTGCAAACAAAKGTATATACCTACCTGTAGCTGAATGGTTGATACTGAAAAATATTTTGTAAAGTGAAAATCTTTCCTATAATGGAAATAAGGGTAAATCAGATACAGTTTCATGCAAACTGGAAATGCAAGAATTCCTAGAGACAGTACTGGGGGCATTCAGATGAATTATTCTGTTTGATGGCCATCTTTAGAAAATATGATGTGTAGGACCCCCCACAAGCATGCTTACATAGCTCTGCCAAGGCCCAGGCCTTTCTGGATGCATCTTGGCTGGCCGAGAGAGGCGCTATTTGTGGATAATTTGGCTCCTGAACACAACAGGGTTTCCATCTATTTTTCTGACCTGCTCAATTAAGGTACAGTATGTTGTTTCCTTTAGCTTTGCTTTCACACAGAAGAGACAAACCAGCCATTGCAGAAATGTAAGGAGGGATAAAAACTTTGCCCAAGTCAAGTCTGTGKTTTTTTTGCTTTGAAAACAACTCCCCTAAGAAATTGACTGAGTATTTTGATGTGACCATGCATACACTGAAGGGGGCAGCATTGCAGGATGATGTCCGTTTACCTAAAGTTTGCATATCATGGCATGATCAGCACTCACAAGCATGCTTTTTCCTCAGGTGCACTGATTCCTATGAATGTAACTGCACCTGATGTTTAGGAGCCAGAACAGCTCTTCAAAAATAAATTCAAAAGCATGAAGTGCCCTATGTTCAAGGGCTGTCAGTGGTGTAGTGGCAAGAGGACATGGCTTTGAGAAAAGAAACTGAGATGGTTTGAGATGGCTATGTCAGGAAAAGGGAATTCCTTTTTGGTGCCTAAATAAAGAAACTGAGATGAGGAGGACAGAGAAAGCAGAGATTAAACAGACATGTCTTTATCAAGCATATAATTTTAAGTATGTAAAACAAAGCCTCCAAAGATTTGAGAGTTCCTCTTAGGTGTTCCATTATCCAACCTCTATTTATATCAGCTAAACCTAGCTTAGTTGAAGTTGCTGAAATACAGAATAGCTGACGCTGGAAGGGACCTCTGGAGGTCATCTAGTCCAATACCTTTCATCAAAGTGGGTTAAACTAGAGCAGGTTGCTCAGGACCAGAATATCACAGAGTGCTGATAAAATACCTGCTAATGCAGATATAGTGCATTAGCCTACATAGTCTCCACATTTTCTCAAACCTAATAGCAAATCTTCCTTTTAGAAAACTGCCCTAGCTGGGTTTACACTGGGCTGAACTCCCTTGTCTTGTTACTGATATTCACAGAGCCTGTGAAGTCATGGATCGCTCCAGCCTGCTCTGTTCACGCAGTTTCCATTGGGGTAGCATCAGGTATAAGGTACCACAGTTGTTTTCTCTGGCTGCCAACAGAGACTGACTGTTGTTGGTCTGCTTGGGGCTGCCTATGGGGCCTCACCACGGGGAGCCAAAAGGGAACACGCTCCAGATACTCTCACTGCCTTTCCCTAAGGAGCCAAACTAGGCAGTAGGTCATGCATATAGGCTCACTTGGGCTGTGTACCTCACCTTCACAGTTACAGGTTAGCCCTTCACACCAGTGAGAGTATGGCTTGGTTGTTTGTAGGGATCCTTGTCTTCCTCATCCCACCCTGCTCTTTCACAGAATTGGCAGTGTTTGAATCTATTGTTCAAGGATGTTAGTTTGGGAAATGTTCTAGACATCTGTGGTTAAAGTGGTTACTGGTTAGGCATCAGAAAATTTTCCCTACATTTTTTTTTTTGAATAAGGCAAGATAAGTATATATTCTTCATCAGGTAAACAGTCATGATATAAGATTTGTGTATTATCTGTCTGAATCACTTGAAGGTATGAAAGCCAAACTTACAGTGTAAAGCATCGTTTCCTAAATATTTCAGAGATGGTATATATGATCAAAACAGCAATTTTGCAATAACTTTACCTTCCATCTAAGAGATAGTAATGCTCATGTGAAAAGYGTCCTGTAAAAGGGAGAACTGGTCTTTAGCTGACTTAGAGTAGCACTGAGTAGAACAACAGAAATCAGGGTCCCATTGTGTTAGGTACATGAAAGAGTAAATTTCCTGGGATAGGGACCATCTAAATAGAAAAGACATAATGGTGTTAACATCTTATTTATGTTACTCTGGCACTACCAGAATAGAGCTACAGATTCAGAATCACTTACCAAGCCTGCAGCAAAGCCAGGACTAAGTTCTGGTCTCCCAGATGGTATTCCACACCACGCTTCTGCGCTAYGGGCTGCAATTCTAGCACGTTCCTGCTAAGTCTGTTTGAGACACTTCAGTCTAGAATTCTGAATAAAAGTGTCTTTTTGTTCGCCTCCTGTACCCTGATCACTTCAGATCTCAGAACATCTTTGTCACAGTTTTGTGTTACACTAGTACTTAAAAGGTGGTTTTTATTTTGCAGTAATTTTGGAGGCTGGTGCACTTACTTTATTACAGTTCCATTTCAGCTMTCTTGGTCTGTAGCAAAAGTCTAATTGCTGTATGTCCCCATCTAACTTCCTAATGAGATTAATTTTGTCTTATGTCTAGGTAGTCCCTAATTAACATGATTTGTCTTCACAGTTATGGACTCCAGGGTATCACAGCAAGCTCAGATGCACTGCTCGGTGAATCTTGGAAGTAGTTAATCTATTCCTCCACAAGCAGAGTGAATGTGGTTGGGTAGCTTCAAAGGGCTAAATTGCAAGACTACAATCAGAAAGACATAAGAGGAGAAAACATCGCTATAGACCTTGTCTTGAAGTGTGCCTATGTGGCTGAATGCAAACTGGGAGAGAGCAGCTTAGACAGCCCTTTACACTACCCTTAACCTGCTGCTTTTCTTCTGCTGAATTAGAGCAGCCTTTAATGGGAATTACCAGTGCTTACCTAACCTGTGCGAAGGGAGATGGAGGAGGACACGCGAGCATTTGCTCTGGTTTCACACAGTAAAACAGTTCCATTTTGAACCCTTACACTGGTAAAGAATTGAGACTGGACTGCCACACAAGTCTGCTTTCCACTCGGTGTCCAACAAGAAAGCTTTCCCTAGTACAGATGATACAGAATTAAGTCCATCACTGCGTAATTGGCTAGAGGCTTTGTGAAAGCTTTGGAGAATTCATTGCATTTTTCTTATTATTTTCCACAGTTATGCAGCTCTTATTTCCAGGGCTTTGTAGGAGCTGGAGGTACCAGAACACTCAAAAACTTTTCTTYGCCTCCAGCTTTCATGGCCACTCTGAAGCAAGGAGGGGCTCTCTCTAGATACTTTGCTCTTGAAGCTTCCAGATTTGTAAAGTTTGGATGAAAAGCCACATCCAAATTATTTCARTATCAGTAGCATAAAATGCAATGTCTCCAAGCTTGTTTCTGGATATACAGGAAGAAAACAGGAGGCAAAAACTGATTGCTGGAGGTGCTTGTGAATTAAGTCTGAAAATAAGAGGTTTTAGTGGAAGGTTGTTCCCTCCCCTTGGTTTCTGTCACTTGGATCCTGACTTCCTATGAGGGGAGGGTGAAAGTCGCCCCCCCCCCCCCAACAAGGACAGCAATGCAGGCACACAGGCTGATGTTCCTGCATYGCTGGAAGGGGACAAGGGAGAGGCTGGAGCAAAAGGTGAGATAAGCTCAGGTTTAATAATAGACTGCATGGGGGGGGGGGAGGGGGAAGCCTGCATGGCAGAAGCTAGCAGAGAGAAACCAGCAAGTAGAGTTGTTGCCATGAAATAGAGCTGTTAAACTGCTGATGAAAATACAGAGCAGCAGGAATGTTCCCACCTAGGACAGAAAAGAGCTTATAGTGGGGTGCCCTAGCCGTAGACGACGGTCATGCCTTTTGTTCTCCCGTATGTTTGTTGTTATAATTGGAGGTCAATTACATTATTTTTCCTCAGTGCTGACATACTTAATAAGGATACAAGTTTATTGTCATTCCATTAGGAAAAAAACCCAAAAAACACAACAAACAAAAAACTATACCCTGAACCAGAGGCAAGACTGCACTATCTTGGGTTCTTTCCCTCGCTGTACTGCTTGCTAGCGCGGGACAATGGCCACATCGTGTTGCCTCCCTGCCTCTTCGTTCCCTGTCTGTAATGCGCAGACAGCCTGTTGCCTGCTTCATGGCAAATGTCTCCCTTACAAACTGCAGAGCTCTATCAGGGGACCCGTATTAGTTTTAACCAAGCCAGTTCAGTTGCGGACAAGAAACAAGCCAGATGAGTCCATGCAAAGCTCAAGCTGCTGCTCCTAGACCACTTGCTGTCCCTCAATTATGACTTGCTTACATTCAGCAGAGCACCTCTCTGTCCCACCACAACCAGCAGCAGAGACTTGCTGAATAGCTACAGTGAGACTTGGACTGCTGGGGATTCCCATGTGATCCAGATCAGAGCCCATACACATTAGAAAAGGAAGATCACCATGAGTGAGGTAGTACATTATCTCAGGGAGAAGCTGGGAATAAGTGATAGTTTGCTGTTGTGTTCAGAGACTTGACCTGAGCATCAGCTCAGGAATGGTAAAGAAATTTCTCCTTGTGGCATGCATCTTAGATAGCAAAGGATGATGCTTCTAGTTTAGAAGGGCTTATTTTAAGCAATAGATTTTTTGCGACTGCAGGTGGTAGGTATTGTTTGCTATACCTTTCCCATTTCCTATTTCTAAGTTTCTGCATAATAAAACATTTTTCTTTCCTTTTGGGAAATTATACATTCTTCCCAGTAGTTCAAACTATTAGAAAGTGTGATACAAAGTATCAGCGGCAGTTCTGGGACCACATCTTTTTTTTTTTTTAAAAAAGGGGGGAAAAAAATCAGTTTGTGTATCAGGCAGGTACAGCTGCAGAAAATCTCAGCAGTAGAGTTCTGGAAGAAGTCGACAGGTCTGCTCTGCCATCATGGATACTATCACACAGCTGGGGCTGTGCATCACAGTTTAGCCAGAGCACTCCAGCTTGAAGTACTTTAAGGACATGCTTAATTTTAAGTGTCAAGTCAACAGAATTTAACCATAGGCTATCATACAGGAGTGTATTGGAAAAACCTCACAGAAATGATTATGGAACGTCTGGCAGCGGAACAAATTGTACTATGATCTAACTTTTTAGGGACAGTTGCTTTTAAGCATTGAAAACATTGCAGAGCTGCAGCATAAAAATAATGCTGATGGTTCTGTGTATTGTTAAAGCTGTAGTAAGTCACTTCATCTTTGTGCAGTCCCCCTCATATAATTTTTTTGTTGCATATTTTTAGTCTTGAAGTTTGTGGAAGTTTGTTGCAGTCTGTATTTTGAAGTTTGTAGTAAAAGGTTACATTTTCAGAATATTTAACTTTTTCCAAAATATTAAATATGAGAAAAACCTAATTTTCCATGCAGAGGCAGTGCCATTTTATGTACACATGACCTCTCTCAARAAGCATTAGCTTCCACAGGAAGAGGCCCTCCAGCCTGCCACACCTGTGCTTTTGCTGCTGACTAGAGTGTGATTCACTACATGCACCTTTTGCCTGCAATGACAGCTCTTGGAGGAAGCCACAGGAAGAAAAAAAAAGGGGAGGGGGTGGTTTGAGGCATGGTAGAGATGTTTAGCAGTCCTGGCAAGAGCTCTGCACTTGCAAACTGCAGAAGCCACAGTAGTTTGCACACAAATGGTACATCAAATACTTTTCTGGACTAGCCTTTTTGGTTCAGAGAGCTGCAATAAGCTTGGAATAAAAGCATTCTTATCTAAGAGGGTTTAGGTAATACACCTGCACTGACAAGTTTTCTTTGATGCAGACTCATTCCTAATGAGTTCCAGCAGGGTGGAAATTGGAGACACTGGTGGGGACTCGCATTGGCCAGAAGGCTGCCATCAGGTTTTACTTTGTGTCTGTTTGCTCAAGCAAAGAAACAGACAATTCTCTGCTTTAGGAAGCTTCCGCAGATAGTCTGCCTGAGCCTTAATGATTTGCAATTTCGTTTTATTGTGTTGTTAATAGCGCCTTCTCTGCAGCCCAGTTCTACCCGCATAAGTGGAGGGGAATGGTTTAGGCATTAAAAGACACTGCTGTAGCCCTTTTTTGAGCACATTTTAGTAGCTCTTTTTCCCTCATTGTAACCCAAAGGACTATAGTTTAGCATTTTGATTGATACCAAGGACTAGAAGAGGCCTCCACAACTGAAAACACAGCTCTTTATAGCTCAAATTAGAGTTTAATAAAGAATTCAAGTCACATAGGACACACAGATAACTGAACCAGTAGATAATACATATACTACACTACCAAGGAAACAAGTGCATTTCTTACTACCCTTTTCTCCTACAGTTTTTGTTGTTCACACAGTTCTACCAGTACATCTCATGAATTTTCAACATATCCACATTATCTGCCTTACATACCTGCCAACACTGTTTAACAACTAATATTCTTTTTACTTTAAAAACTCAAAGGCACATGAGATATCCCCACACTGAGCACTCCCCTGACACAAGAGAGCCACAAAGGTACTTCTCATTCCCACAAAATAGTATTCACTGCATCTCCCAGCACCAATCCTATGGCCTTCCATGCCCCTAGAAACRCCCCAAGTTCCCTTCCCTTTTCCCTCCCATCTTTGCCTGTGCTTACCTGCAGTTTTGTGCCTTCTGCAGCTTTGCCCCAGCTCCTAGATCATGAGATGGTTCTACTTTTCCCTCTGAAAGCAGGAAGGGAACCACCATCCTGCTCTCTTATTTACTCCCAGGAGCTATAGGAGACCATCTTCAAATGACTTTGTGGCTTATGGGAAGGGGCATTTCCCAGCCTCTCCTTGGCTCCCTTTTCATGCTTGTGTAGGCATGACCAGTAGCAGCTGTACATGCTGTCCCTCGTTATGGTAATTTTGGTTTCTGCCATTCCTCCACCTGCAACAGGGCAGCTTGTCAGACATGATTTCCTTGCAGCATAGAAGCTTTCTGCTGTGAAGCTTTGGAAATCTGGTAGTCAGTGGGAAACACACTAGGTTGCCTGGTGTGCTCAAATTACTTATACTTACCCTCTGGCCATTGGCATTGCATCCTCCAGTTTGCACCCTAACTCTAAGTGGGCTCTCACATGCTCTTTCTGGGAAGATGCAGTCAGAAGTTTGCTCGCCAGCCGGGTCCTCCACCTGAAACTTGCCTTATTCCACACTCGACTTCAGTCCCTGCAGCAGTGTCCAGGATAGACTTTCTTATAAAAACAAGAGATAAATGCTTCTCACACACAGCTTAAGATATCCCATAATGTTGGTGACTGCAGCACTCAAATAACACAGAGGAGATGGTGCTCAGGACAGGCCATGGACTTGATCTCACATCTTCCTCCATCCCCAATGAGYGACTCCAATAAGAGCAAGCCAGGAGAGCTCCCTCTGAAGTGTGTTTTTCCTCTAGGAGGACACCCCCCCCCCAAAAAAAAAAAACAACAAAACACCATTCCTCTCTCATACTATTTCAGAGTCTCTGCAAAGCCAGGAGCCAGCGGGTTATATTCCTGGGAAGATCATAACTGCACAGATACCAGCATACAGAAAATGGACCATATTGGAGAGAGGACTTTATCCTGTGTAAAAAGTGAGAGAATAGAACAGAGAGGAGAGGAAGGGCAAAAAAGCTAATTTGTATCTCCCTTCACTGTGTTGTCCTCAGGATAACATGGCCCCTTCATGTTCAGCAGCTGAAAACAAAGCCTTTCCATATTTACTTGTATAATCTAAAAATACCCTAATTCTTTTGACAGCAAGAGCAAACAGAGCCTCCCAGGGGCTTTCTTTCCTGGCCTGTTGCTGCTTGTGGTGCCTTTGGCTGGCTGACGCTGCCCGAGGTGAGAAGAGCCAAGGCAGCAGCCTCAGCTTCCCGTTTCCCCCAGCCTTGCTGGGCATGGTGCCTTCATAGTCTGTCCCACGGCTGCTCCAGGGAGGCAAAATCTCAGCTCCCCGCTGATCTCTCAGAGGCAGCCCAGCCTGGAGGACTTGCTAGCTCATGGTGCCAGATGGTTTGTATGGCTCAGCCGGGTGTTTGCAATGGCCCCAGGGGCCCGTCAGACTGAACTGACGGGCTGATTATGTGGCATGTGGGAGCCTCTCTCCATCACTTCCCCCTCTATCCCCAAAGAGGCTGTATTAAGTCACCATTCATTCACTACTCCATAAAAGACCCAGAAACCCAGCAATCCATGGGTTTTCCATCTTCTGCTGTTGTGGATATTCACAGTGCATGTTGTTGAAATTCCTCCTGATATAGTGAAGCTCTTAACTAGTCAGTTGCTTGTTTTTAACCCTGTGTTTTATTCTGTAATCCTTACCCACCGCCTCAATTTCTGAGTAATCCTGGAGTTATCCACCTGTGGGMTAAAGTCAGCTATGACTGCCAGTGGAGTAAGCTTCTACTCAAAGCTGAACAGAGAATTAGAATTAAGCACTGTGTATTCATGGTTTAGAATAATTCCAGATTCTACTGGGTTTTAGGTATTTTTTATTGGGAAGATGGAAGAAATGCTTCGTATACTTGAGAGTATTTATCTCATGTCATGTTAGCAGGGTTCTAAGGACTGTCAGTTTACATTTGCTGCCAATGTTAGCAGTTTATGTTTACTGGTTACATTCACTGTCTGAGATCTTTTTGGACAGCTGATATACTTGAACAACATAATCCCAGTTGCAATTTGCTTACCAAGTTTATAATTTATATGCTATAGGTATTCAAGTATCTAAATACTGATCACGAAGCTAAATGGTTTGATGCCCTAACTATGATGCAGTCACAAGGTATCAACAGATCCAGATTTCCTCCTTCCTTCTCTTCAAGTATGTGCTTCCAGATGCAAACTCTTCCATATTTGGAAACATGTACCTAAGCTAGTTTCTTAAGGAGAAATCCTCTAACTTGACTAATATATTTATGACTCTTTTTTCTACTTAACATTTTAAAGTGCAGCTAGGGTTGGAGAAGGGCATTTTCTCTAGTTTTGGTGTGATGTAGACAAAATACTTCTGGTCTAAAAGAAAGTTATCTTGACTAGAGGAAAAATGTTTCAATTTTATATCTTCTGATGTGTTTCAATTCTTGCTTTTAAAAATGCCAACAACCTCCCAAATATTAGCTAATCATAACTAATAAAGAAAACATATTGGCTTCCATGAGCAGGAAAGTGGCCTGAACGTGGAATTGGAAGTCAAGGAYCCCAAACTGTAATCCTAGTTTCAGTATCAATTCTCTAGCCAGACATGAACACTTAACTTCTTTACTTGCTTTATTACCTTTTGAATGGGACTAGACATTAGTTCAGTCACTGTGGTGTTTAGAGGGTTAATTAGCTAATTCTGCACCTCACTCTAATGWTGTAAAACACTTAAAAGCTTCACTGGAAGGATTTGAAGTTGTATCTTAACARTTATTGCTCTTTACAACCTTTTTGTATAGTGAGGAATAAAGGTAAAGCAAGAGGGGAAGATTTTCATTTTCATTTTCATATTAAATAGAGACAGTGATTTCCATTTGGCAAGATTTAGCATCCTGACAGAAAAACATAAACACCCAGTTTCTGATCTTTCCTTGATCCATATTTAATCTCAGAGAGTGCTGCAGTGCAGTTTTGTAGAGAACAGTTTCAGGAAGCATTGAGGAATATTCTGGTCTTCCTTCGTTTTTGAAGGAACTGTAAAGGAGAAAAAGGTAGGTAAAGGGGGGGAGAGATTCCAGGTTATTCTGCACGGAAGACAGCAAAGCCGCAGAGCAAAGACAGCCCCGTCTGAAGGAGCAGCGGGCAGGCTGATGTAACGTCCTTCAGGATTAAAGTAATTACCCGTTTTCCTCTTCCCGCCTCGCGGGGCGGCCGCTGAAGCTCCTGGGAGCACATAACGAGGTGCCCTACGCCATGCCCCTGCTTGCACCGAGCAGGGTCGAGGCACAGAGGTGAACCTCCTCTCTCTTCCCCAGTGTCCTTCCTCACCGTAAACGAGAAAGAAAAAGGTTTTCTGAGAGCGCCTCTCAGTGGCTTCTTGAAAGGCCTCTCTAGCGCTGAGATTACAAATAAATCATTAACACACTTCTATCTCTGCGAGTCCCTTCAGGCTCCTCTCCTCCAAGCCATTCGTACTTGCTCTCGCTGCCTGCCTGCCTCTGCCCCAACCTGTGGGGTGAAGAGGGAGCACGAGTGGCTATTGCAGCTGCTCGGCGCTGTTTGGGCTGTCGCACGGGCCCCCGTGTCCGCAGCAGTGGGGAAGCCGTGCTCGTTGTCTTGCTATAGGTAACAGATGGTCTTCAGAGATGTAATATGATGGCCGGGTCTGTGCAGTACACTCGGGAGCCATGTGCCCATTTTATGCACGCATGTTGAGTTTGTGGAAAGACTGCCATCACGGCTAATGAGCCTGAGGCCCTGGGAATGAGTGATGAACTTGCACCCGTTGGGTGGCGGGACCTGCTCCCTGAGCTGGTGATGCAGCTGGCTGGCACCAGGGCAAAGCGCGTGACGCGGGCTGAACTCCTGCTTCTGCGCATTTGGACCACCTTGGTCTCCTTGCATCAGCCCTATGGCTGTGCCGTGGTCTTTGCAGCCCGGCTGCTTGCACCCTGTCCCGCTCCGTGGGAGGCAGGACCCAGCCTGTGGAGGACGTGCTGCCGTGAGGAGTGGTGCAAGGCAGGTTGTCTGCGTGGAAGCTGACACCAGGTGATGACTGCTCTAGGCTAAACCCCAGCTTTTCCTTAGCTTGCACACTTAACCCAAGGGGTGACATTGTGCGTACCATTCATTCTGGTGGATAGGAGGTAGCACGTGGGCTTCATGGCCTCCTTCGCGGCGTGTCGCCCTGCCAAGGCTGCCGCGGCGCGGGGCTGCCTCCCGCTGCTCCGGCAGCGCTCGCCCACACCACTGCGCCGTGCCGGCACTGCGCTGCCGCGTGCCGCAAAGCGCTGGTGGGAGGCTGGAAGCAGCCCCAGCCAGTGGCAGGAGGAGAAGTGGTGTTTCAGGAGCTTGTGGAGTGTTAGAAAGATGCTGGATTTGAAGCCTGCAAGAAGATGGTGAGATTAAAAATAGGCTGTAGCCAGCCCTCCCAGCATTTCAGCTTTTTAACTGCCTATTCCTGTGTGACCTGTTGAATAGGAGGCAGCAATGGAGAAGGTTATCTGTTGCCTGTCCCTAGCAGTCATGGACAAGGTGATATTTCCCCCTTTCCACTCTTCCTCACACCCTATCTCTGTGGTGAAGCCATCTGGAAGCATGTGATTCGAATGTCCCCTCCCCACCTTCAGCCAAACTGAGGGACTCACTCTGACCCCTGAGTTCAACAAGGCTTTTGTGTCTATCAAAAAGGACGCTCATTCCTTTGCATATGACAAGCTGTTCTTGTGCGTCAGTCCTTTGTTAGGAAAAGGGGCCCATTTTTGTAGTCATTGCTGGACATCATTATACAGATTTTTTAATTCCAAATGTTCTTCAGGGCACCCATTTCACAGAACTGGGTTATCCAGCAGACTCCCTTATTACACTTYTGCACCTCCCTTGGCAGCATTGTTTTTAGATTTAAAAAAATCCACCCAAAGACAATTCAAAATGATAAGGTGTTGAAATGCATACTTAGATAAGGTAATTGAATCTCCTGACCAACAGCTCGCATGTTATAGGGAACAGAAACAGTTTCTTCTGCTCTTCACCAGTGCTGTGTATCTCAGCAGGCTGGCTTTGGGGAAGGCAAGGCTCCCCTGAGCTGCAGCTTTCAGCTGTCTGTGAAAACGGGATGTCACCTGTGAGAAATGATCAGTCTTGTTCAGCGTGGTAAATTCAGGAAGAATCTGTGTGGGGCTTTTCCCCCCCAGCTTTAAGTTTCATTCCTCAATGAGATCCTTCAACTGAATTGCTTCAGGAGATTTTAAGAGTGTTTGCAAGCTTCCTAAGGTTGGCTCAACTGGAGCCAAGGGCTGCAGCAGCAGATCGACAACAGCAGGCTTTGCCCTTTCTGCGTGGTTGAAACATGCTCTCAGATAACAGCCTGCAAGTGGGGAAAGCGTTACGTGAAGCTGCAGTGCCTCATTAGCACCCCTCTTTTTGTGTATGCTCTTTCTAGAGCGATATTTGTGAATAGTAACAGACTGTTTTCATACAGACATGTCAGAGACATGCAGCTTTGCAGGGCACTAATGCTCTTACTAATTATCACTAGAATTTTCTCTTTTAGTTCTTCTGTGGAGTAAATATTCTCCCCATTTTGGAGAGAGAGCCAGGAGGCAGCAGAAAGGTAGTCTGGTGGTTCCACAGACACACAGTGATCCCATGTAAGCTGTCTACAGTGCATAAATGGTTACTGTTGCATGAGAGGGGGAAAGGGGCAGAAATCTGAAGAGGCTTTTTCTGTGCTGGTTTTCAAGTACACGTATCGGTGTAATTGCAGTAGTTAGGAGTGTGGTCGAGTTGGATGCGACTGTGCCTCCATTTGCCTGTCTCTCTCTTGTAAAAGGGGAACGCCAGGGTTAAGTTGCCTTCTAAGATGAGATTGACCCCGTGGCCAGGGAGGTCTCTCTCTGTAAGGCAATCAGAGTAGTCTGTAACAGCAAATGTATTTATCTCTTGTGGGAATGTAATATAGAGTTGCTAAAGGTGCTTGGACCTTTCCAGGCTACAACTTCATTCCTATTGATTCAGGACTTGGCTTTCATTCCCATATATTCTGGGTTATTACAGTCATTTTCATCCAAGAGGGTATAATTTCTTCATGCTCCTAGGAGTAAGCAAGGCAGGAGACCTTGTGCTGGAGCTGCGCCCTCGCCGAGTATGTCATTCAGCAGTGGGAGCTGGGCTGCTCTTGCGGTTTTGAGACTCCAGATTCAGCGCTGGGTGTCCACAGAGGCCTCGGCATGTCCTGCACTCTGTGCATGCCTCTTGTAAAGTGCTTCCAGGCTTTCAGCATTGCAGTGGGAGCTGGAGAAGTTGCTATGAAAAGTGGATCTAAAAGAAGGAATCTGGCACAAAGCCACGGCTTTCACTGGGTGTTTTATTGCTGCTCTCTCCGTAGGGACATTTGTATCAGCTTTCACCGTGCTGTGTGGCGCCCGGACTGACCTCCCCGACAGGCACATGTGTTGTGTCTTCTGGCTGAACATCGCCGCTGCTCTCATTCAGATCCTCACAGCAATCGTGATGGTTGGCTGGATTATGAGTATATTTTGGGGGATGGACATGGTCATTCTTGCAAGTAAGTACAGTGCACTCCCCCTCCCTCCCCTGACTTCTCCCCCTTTGACCATGCTGCTGGGACTCAGGTAATGCCCCTGCAAGCCGTCGCACTGCTCCTGGAGGCAACACAAGCCACAGGGTAGGCACTGCAAGTCCCTGAGAAACGCAGAGGCGTTGCAGGCAGGGGAGTTGCTGGCAGCAGAGTTGTTAGGGCTGCATGTACCAGTATGCCCTGTGACACATCGGGGGGAATCTCCCATCCCACTGCTCAGATTAGGAGCTTCGTTTCCCCTTGTGTAAATGAGAAGATCAGGAAGGGGTGAGGCCCCCCAGCGGTGGYGGCCCCGGACAGTGAGCGCTGTTGTCCGCAGCCCCCTTCCTCCCTGGTCATGTGAGTGTGGGTCTGAGCAGCGCCCCGTCTCCCTTGTGACTCCCGCTCCCCTTCCCAGTCAGCGAGCTCCAGCCAGGCCTTCCTGCGAGGGTGCTGCTCTGCCCAGGTGCATCCCAGCTAGCCGCCTGCAGGGAAGCCCCGGACTCTCCTGCATCCTTGTTTCTGGCCAGGATCCATTCATCCACAAGCTTTTCTTCATGTTTCATCAAATTCTTAGACTAAGCAGGACAGTTTGGTTTGTCTGAAAGTGCTCCCTAGAGGGAGATCCCCTGCCCCCTTTGAGGAGACTGAAGCACTAGTCTGGGAGAAGAAGAGAGGACTCCTTCTTTAAACGTACACAATTTAGGTCACCCAGTTAGTTAACTTTGTATTATCTCTGTATTGCCAATCTAAAATTCAAGGCTGGTAACTCTATCTGCTAAAGACTTTTACTAGTGCAAAATGAAGCTTTGAGAAAAGTTGAAACACCTCTCCTGAAGACAGTTAATTTGAAAAAGCATCTTTTCAACTAGTTAAAACTTAATTCTGCTTCCCTAAGTTTCCCCCTAAAGTTTCAGCTAAAGACAAAAATATTGTAGTTCATAGTTTACTCTGAGATGCAGCAAAGTGATGTTCATGTTTTGGTTCGGTTAATTACAATGACAAACAAAGTTATTGCCATCTGAGCCTTGATTTCAATGAGCTTCCAAATTGCCTGAATTTCTATGGATCCAGCAGCTTCTTTCCCCTGCATCGTGCAGCAGAGGATAAAAGCGATGGGCTCCTCTCACCTCCCAGGCCAGAAGTGGCCGCTCGAGGTGCTGAGCGCACTTCAGAGGCCACCCCCAGCAAAAGCTGCGAGAGGCAGGTGGGATTTGCCCCAGAGCGAGGAGGTCTGAGACCTTCTGGACCAACGGGGGAAGCAAGTCCCAAAGTGAGGTCTTCTCCTGGGTGACGTCTTACTGGTAGCTTCTGCCTTTTTGTTTGAAGGGGCTCCACTTAGTCATCTCTGCTGGTGACGTCTGTGGCTGCATGACAAAGCAGGAGAGAGGCGCTCAGGAAATTGCCAGACACCCGCCTAAAGATTAAATGGATGAAATTGGAAAAACCAGCAGGAAAGCAGTGCACGTTTTCAGCTGCCAAACCCGCTGGTTAAAGCCACTCACCGAAGCACCTGCTCCGTTCTGAGCCAGCCCCAGTGCCCCGGCAGAGCTGAGGGCAATCCCCAGGCACAGCCAACGAGGGAGATCAAAAGCCTGCATATGAGCAAGGCAAAAGGCTCTCATCAGGATGCAGGCAGCGCTGACCTTCATTTTTTCCTAAAAACCAGCTGCCACGTTTCATCTCAGATGTACCCACACTTCAGAGGTGGCCCGAGTTATTTCTGAGCATAAATTGTAAATCAGTGTATATTTGTGACGTTCTTTGAGAGCCTACCCAATTAGTCTGTAATCCCATAATTATGTGTTCATACCTGCACAGGTGCACGCTGCTCCTCTGCTGGACACGTACGTCATCTGGCTAAAAGGGCTGGTTCTCAGCAGAGTCTTATTAATTTCCCACTTTGGCTGCTAGGGAACAAGGTGCAGCCGGGCAGCATCTGTCAGAAGCTGCTCCCATCGCCTGGCTCGATCCCACTGCCGGGTTCGGTTTGGGTGGGAGGCACTCAGGCCGTGAGGTCCCAGGCTACAGCGACAGGATTTCACCCAGGCGCCTCTGCTAGGACTAGGGAAGAGGGGAGCCAGCAAACATGCGTTATGTTAACCAGTTACATGGAGTGTGACAAGGTGCAGCCTTTGGTAGTTTCTTGCTGCCTCATTGAAGCCATGCAAATGGCTGATTTTTGAGTTTACTTACAGTACAGAAAAAATAATGAATAAAAAAGCCAGCTCTTGGTTGATGGAGAACAAAAGAAAAACTTGTTTTTCAAACAAAAGAAACCCCAGAAGTGATCAGTTGCTCCCAGCTGGATCAAACACATTGCCAGACCGGAAATGAAACGTTTTGTTTTCATGTTTTGTTCTCATGTTTAAAAAGAATAACTGAGTCATTTAAAAATGAAACAATGTTTCAAATACCAGAAATGAGACATTTCATTCAAAAGCACTGCCGTGAGCTGTTTGCTTCGGTTTGGGTTTGTTTGCGTACAAACAGAAACAAGTTGGTGCAGCGGACAGAAACCCTCAACCTCCTCAGCCAACTTGGACCCGCGTTTGGGAGGGCAGGCGATAGGTAAGAAATACCGAACCGCTGCCCATCCGTCCCCGTGGGCGTGCTGTGCGTGCCGATGGCATGGTGTTGATGGGCGAAAGGCAGCACAGGGGGCACGATGACTAAAGATAGCAGCGGCCAGCAACGAGGAGAAGGCCGGGAAGCTGGCAAGCGCCAGCAGCCCAGGCTGGGCTGCTTCTCCGTGGGACTTTTGTGGCTGGGGCGAGGGGCTAGTGCCAGTGTCACTGGCTCAGGGCAGAGCGGGTTGCTGAAGCATGCGCCTGTATATTAGTCCATAGAGAGCTGGGTAGGAGTTAGGGAGGCTTGGTGCAATTTTTCACTTCCTAGCGCTCCCTAATCCTCAGCCATTAAAAGGGGAGCTCTGCAGGAGCTTGTTTCACAAAGAGAGCTTGGAGGATAATGTCACGCTGCCTGTCTTTAATGAGGGGAAAAATAAGAAGAATTATAGGCCAATGAGCTATACTTCAATTCCTGGAACAAGTAATCAAACAAATGGCTTGCACGCATTTAGAAAATAGAAGGAAACAAAGTAACATTCAACCTGAATTTGTCAAAAACAAGCTCTGTCAAACTGATCTAATTCCCTTCTATAACAGAGAAATTAATTTTATAAATAGAGGAGACTCCTTAGACATACATCTCAATTTTCAGACTCCGACAATGTCTTACACAGCATTCCTGTAAGCTAGCCAGGGAGACATGGTCTGGGGAAAAACTCATTCCGTAATTCATTCTCAAATGTAGAAGATATAAAGAGAGGTGTTTCGAAAGGTCCCTCCTGAATCCAATTCTATTCAGTATCTTCATTCATGGCTTGGATGATGGACAAGAGAACAAACTTAGCAAATCTGCAGACACCAGGCAGCTAGAAGGATGCAGGTACAGTGAGAACAGGACTGGAATTCAAACAGGATCCTGACAAATCGAAGAAATAGTCTGAAAAAAAAATAAAATGCTGTTCAGTTGGGACAGGTCTGAGATATTAAGGAAGGATTAATCACCTGCATAAATAGAGGCTAGGGAACAACTTGTTTTTCAGAGAAGGATCTGGGGGCTATAGTGAATCACAAGCTGAACATGAGTGTACAAGAGCATGTTGTGGAAAGAAAAACACCATACAGGGAGGTATAAGCAGGAGCAGAGCCTGTAAAATATAAATGAATCCTTTCACCTTAGTCAGCACTTGTAAAGCTGCAGCTAGATTTCTGTGTCCAGTTTTGGAGCCTGTATTTCATGTGGACAACTTGGAGAGAGTCCAGCAGACCGTGAGACAGCAGGCGACGGGAAGGTTCAGCGGGCTAGTGAACATGGCAGAGGGTAGCAGTGCAGCCTCAGAAAGAAAGACGTAAATTGCAGCAAGAAAGCTCTGTGTAGAAATTAGGACATGTCTTCTGCCAGTAAGGTCAAAGTGCTGAAGAGCTCGCTTGGCGAGATGTGGCCTCTCCATCACTGGAGGACCTTACGAACAGGCGGACCAACGTCTGTCAGGAGGGAGGAGGGACAAGGGGGTGGACTGACTGACCTGGGGGGTCCCTGCCAGCCCCGTTTTCCTGTAAGGTGTCCTTTAGCAGGAGGTATCCCAGAAGGCAGATTAGCTGAATGCAGTTTTACTCTCACGCTTAATTACCTTTGGCAGTTCAATTGCACGAGACATTTTCACAGTGTCTCTGCTAATTTAAATGAATTGCCAGCTGGCCCCATTAGACACCAAGCAGATATCTTCTTTAACCAGCCATATGGCTTTTGAAACAGTCCTTTGTTTTACCTGTAGTCTAAAAGCAAAGGTAGTTTAAAAGGAAGCACTTTATTCTTTTGCAAAAAGGAATCTGCACTCTCTCCTCCGCCCTGTGTCCCTCAGTCCCACTGCTGGCTCTGAAATACCCAGCTGCTTTGCTAGCTGCTGTGCAGCGTCAGTGCACTGCGGTCCCTGTGAATCACTTATTACGCTGGTGAGGAAGTGATTACGGAGCTGGGGTGAAGCAGAGCTAGCCAAGGCAAACTGGAAAATGAGACTCTTAAGGCTTTCCGGGCAAGTTTCCCTCTGGTAAAGGCATATCCTGTCCCCAGCCCACTCAGCACATGTCTTTGCTAGCTAAAATGAGCCTTGTGCAGACTGAATGCAGAGAAACTGGCCTTTCCAGAAACTCCCTAGCTGTCCAGAGCCTTGTTGTAAAAGGTTTTATGCTATTTCTTGTCAGAAATAACCCAGTAATCAATATAATAATGTCACATGGAGGTGGCATAGAGGACAGAAGTCAGGGACTATTTGCTCAGGAGTTGTTTTGCCTCTGATGAACATAGCCAAAAAATCAAGTACGGTCTTGGAAGGCAGCCMCAGCTCAGGCTCTGGCCTCTGTGCGTGTGGCTGTGGCTGTGGGCGAGCGAAGGCGCTAGTGCTGGCACTCTCCCAGGGCCGGGACTCGCACAACAAACTGCAGCCGTGTCTCTGCAGGGTGGACTTGAGAGATTCAGGAGAGACCTATTCTTCTTTTTTTAATCCAAAGAGAGCTGTCCTCTAACTATGCCGAAGGAAAGTAAGTGAAATAACTTTTTCTGCGGTCTCCTGCCAAATGCTGCAGTGGGACAAGGGTCTTAAAACATTTTCCAGTGGTTAATTACAGCCAGGGTTTGCAGCATGCAGCCAGTCTGAGGCACATAGCAGTTGTGCGTTATCTTGGGGGTGCAAGCAGACTTGGCAGCAAAACTGGCAAGAGGTAGTCAGGGATTTAGTTTTCCTAGCTCTTGGTTGGTTGCGGTGTACCACCCATCATCTCGTACACCATAATGTCTTGTTTGCTCCCTTCCTTTGGCAGTTCCCCTTAAATCAAACCTGTGAAATAGCCATGTCACTGAGGGAAGTGTTTGTCAGAGCATCTCTTGGGCTCCAAGGTGTTAAATCCAGGCTGTTTGGCTCAGGTCCAGTCACCTGAAAAGCGGATGAGGATTCCCCCATCCTCTCTAAACAAGAGCCCTGAATGAAACCATCCACTTCAAATGTAAGGATTTTAAATAAATAAAGCATTGTCAATGTTTAGCTCTGGTGTGAATGTTTAACTGTAGAGCAGATGTTCTCTGTTTACTCTGCAGCCTCAATTTATTCATTCTTTTCTGGTTCTTTATGTGTTTCGGATATATCGTCTACAGTTACATTTCTCCCTCTCTCTTTCTTTCATGTTGCTTTGCCTCCTTTTGTTCACCATCAAAGTTTCACAAGGTAAGTTTGTTTCTGTTTCTCCTAATCCTCCTCCTAACATCCAGTGGCTAGATCCTGGCAGGCGTACGCAGGCCAACTCCCACGGAAACTCCGCGCGCTGCTCCGGGGTGAGGAGTTGAGGTTCGGTTTGGCAGGCGTCACCCCTCTCAGTCCAAGTCCGGCTGTGTACATATACGTGTGCGTGTCTGCGTGTGTCCGCATCTGTGCCGTGGCCGTCCCAGCGGGCCCGGGGGAGAGCGAAGGGTGCTGCTGTGTTGTGAGCGTGGTCCCCGTGCAGGCCAGCGTCTCCCGGATCCAGCAGCAGGAGAGCCTTGGCGGGGTTCACTTTCCTCTTGCCTAAGGCTTCCTCTAACTGCAAACCTGTAATGGTTTGCATAACAAGTGCAATTTTAAACCAGCTTACTTGTATTGCTGACTTTGTGCAGATACTCAGACTGATGTAGTCTTGATTCTAGAGCTGTCTGCTTTGCAAAACTTTGCTTAACTCTATTGCTGTGCAGGCATACTGATAGAAATGTGCTCTATACAAAAATAGCTATTCCTATATGAGAAATGCAGTAACTATTTTCACATATAATCTATTTAATAAAATAAATGTCTTAAGTATTTTAATAAGTTTAATGTAGAGCAGGTCATCTTTTGGCTTACTTTGGTCACACAGAGAGATACAAGCTCAACTACCGTAATTGGCTTCTATCCAGTTTCAACACCAAGATGCATATCTGTGAAAGAATCTCTATTATATTTTAATTAAGGTATGGCTGGCTACACAAGCAAGTTGTTGTAAGCATAACCTAGCCTGCTGACGTTAGCTGAGAATTTATAGCATGCCCCCAACTCTCTGGTCCAGGTTTATTTTTGCCCCATTCCCTTTCCCTGGGCAAGTTAAACGGATGCAATAGATCAGCCCGTAACCATTAGGCTTTTCCTACTAGCTAATCTTGCCTTCAGAACTGACTCACAGCTAGAGCATAAATGCGTCTGTTCCTTGTGCTCATTTAACAGCAGCAGCAGATCCAGACTGCCAAGGTTAGGTGCATGTGTGGATTTTTCCAGAGTACAGGGAAGTTCATTTGCCAGGGCCAATCCTTAGTTCAGCAAAAAGTCCCTCAAAGAGAGAGGTTGTGGCACTTGCTGGTATTTTGTGTTCAGCTTTCCTAAGAGACTTACAAAAGCCTTGCATAAGAGTTGGAAAGAAATTTAAACACATCAGGGGAAAGGTGTTTGAAGATTTAAGTATCCTTCTCAGGTGTGGACACTTCAGTAGTATTTGAAATTCAAAATATAAAACTGACAGTCCGCATGTGTAATTCAAATGGAGAAAAAAAAAAGCCTGGATTTTTGAAACATTTCTAGTTGAAAGAGCTTCACTATTACAGGCAGCGCAGGTAAGGACAGGTTTTGTGTTTTCTTTTTAAAAAAGAGATCCTTTGTGTTGGTATTATTGTAGTAACGATCCCAGCTTCTCTTACAAAACTTCCGTGGAGGTCCGTAGGACCACCGGGGAGAGCGTTAAAAAGTGGCATTTCTCTCCTCATGCTGCCTGCGCAGGAGCGCCGCTCTCCCGCTGCCCTTGCCTGCCCGGCCCCGCTGCAGGCAGCCGGGCGAAGGAGTCCGGCCCCACGGCGCTTGCACCTCCCTTCGGCCACTGTGTGCAGGAAAACCGATCAAGCAGGGCCTGTGCCTCCGAGGCGCTGCGAGGAGGAGCGGGAAGGCTTCAGCCCGCGCGGTGTCCCTACGGCTGAGGCTTGCCCACGCAGCTGGGCTCCAGCCTTCCCGGGGCCACGCGTGGGCAAATGCAAAAAACAGCCCCAGGGGCTTTGCTGCCTCGATGGTGACGTGCGCTAACCCCGGCTGCTCCCCCGTGGGTCGGGGGACGAGGAGAGGGAATGGGTGAGAAGTGGCAAGAAACCCAATTCCTCGCGCTGCTGGTGCGTGAAGCCGGGCAGCTTCACAGGGCGGTTGATGCCCCTGCTAAAAAGCTCTGCGCTGTCCCGTCCCACCGGAGCTGCTCTGCCCTGACCACAGCACACGTCGTTCTGCCTTAGCGCTGGAGCAAAGCAAAGGTGAACTGAGACAACGAGAATATCGGTTTGGAAAGGGGCGTCCTGAGGTCCGTGGCCAAACTGATGCATTAGCCTGTGATTAGAGGTGTCACCCTCTTCTCCCAGAGATGTTTGTTGACCCCCACAAATGGCAATGCGAATTGGTTACTGCTGGAGCGGAGCGTTTGGTTAGAGGAAGGCAGGCGGGAGCCCGAGGGCAGGTCGGGGAAGGCAGCCTCCTCTAGCTGGCAGGCTTCGGGGGCACAAGAGCCAAACGCAAAACTGCAAGTACAAATGTGAGCATCCGGGGTGGCACGGCCACCGAGCCTGTCTAATCCGCTTTTAGGAACGGCAGTCTCTGAGGCATCTGAAGAGCAGCGTATGAAGGCATGCGTCCCCCCCTGACTTCTGGGTGGAAAAACTTGCTCTGGTACAGAATAATTCAGGCAGAAAACGTCAGATTTCCATGAAGGCTTCAGGGTGTCGGGGTGCACCGCAATTTGCGGTCGCAGGTGCCTCCAGCATCTCTCTAAGCACTCGGCGCGACTGCCGAGCAGGCGCCGCCTGGCTCGCGGCCCTCGCTGGGGGTCCCTGGGGCCGCGCGCGCCCCTCCGCGGGAGAGCAGGCTCGCCGCTTGTGTGAGCTGGGCCGCGGCTCGGCATCGGGCATCGGCACTAACCATGTTCCCTTGCCCTCCTCCTCACAGGCTACAAGGAGCAGGGGATCCCTCAGCAGCTGTAGTGGCTGGGACAAGTATGTTCAGAGACATGCGGCAAGAGGTTTCCTTTGGCAGCGGTGGGCCACGGACCTTTTCATTACCATTTTTTCTTTTTTCTTCCTTTTTTTTGTTGTTGTCTTTTTGTTTTTGTTTTTTTTAAACCCGGTTCATCTGCCCGTCCAGCGGAGCGGAGGTGCAGAGCAGCCGACGGAGACTTGCACTGACCCCATTTGGAGGCGGCGATGGGGCGCGCGCGCCGCGGGTTGGGACTGGCCGAGGGCAGCGGGCGGCGGGTGGCCGAGGCGGAGATGGGCGCCGGCGAAGGAAACGCCTCTGCCGAAGAGGGCGCCTGGGCAGGCAGCCGCCCTGCGAGAGCTGCTGGTGGGAGACGTGGCTCTCTCCGTCCTCCTGGCGGGAAGCAGCTGAAGACATTTTGCCTCTTTTTAAGCTCACCATTAAAGGAAACCAGCTGGGAACATCAAATGCCAAGGAGCTATTAATAGATATATGTACAGTATGTAAAAGCAAACAAGTGGTACTTTTTTTTCCCCCAAGAGTCTGTTCTTGACTGCTTTGCGGTAGCAGAGGGGCTCAGCTCAGCCTCTTCTGCCCTGCGTGTATTTATGATGCTCAGCGAAGCTCTGTCATTGCAGATGTCTTGAGAAATTTGCTTGCTGTAAATCGTATTTTACTGCCAACGCAACTCGGGCTGCCCCCTGCTTCGAGCTGCTGGAGCCACGACAAGACCGGACCTACTGCCAGCCCCAAGAAACTCCTTCGAGCAAAAGCCTCGTCCTCCACCATGTGTTGCGTACTCTGTGTTTAGGGTGGCGGGTGACACTGTGCGCTGTCAAAAGCTTCTCGTGTACAAAGATACTGGGGGAATTAAAAAAAAAAAAGACTTCTTCCCCTTCCCCTGCAAGAGACTTGCTGGCAGTGTCGCCGTGCTTTGGAAGTGGAGCCTGTCGCGGTGGTGTCTGCTGGCTGCATCTGCACGAGCGTCCCCGCGGTAAGTGCCCGCGACGCCAGGGCCGTGGCTTGGCGCGGAGCGGTCGCCCTGGAAGTGCTCGCAGCCGGGAGGCAGCCAGCTGAGCGGGGCGCAGGAGCGTGGTTTTCCGCGGCTTGAGGCGCTGAGGCTGGCCGAAGCTGGCGCTGCGGCTGCCCCGACGCCAGCACGCTGCTCCCGCGGCCTCCCGGCTGGCTGTTTAAAGCGTGACAGACGCAAGACGCTCTTACAGCCCATCATTTCTTTAGTGAGGCAACCCGTGGGCAAGGGTAGGGGACGAAATCCCRCTGCCACATAAGCGCCCTGTCTCCCCTAGCACAGCTGTTTGCTTGTGACACGTATTTGGGGTTTCCGTGCAGAGCAGATGCAGTCAGGTAAAGTAACTTCTGCCGGAAAGAGAGCCGAGAGGCAAGGCAGCAGCAGGTGCCCCTGAGCCCATGCATCTCCTCCTCTGAGCACGCGCACCACACAAGGTACAGCAATGTTGGCCGGGTTTGGAAAGACCAGGCACTCTGTTTCCTCTGCGCTGCATGTTTAGCCCTCAGCGACATTGCAGGCAGCTTGCGCAGAGAGCAGCTGCCCTCTCCGGCGGAGCAGTGCCTGGCGCCAGGCAGGGCACGGAGCAGCCAATGCCGCAGAGAAGAAGTGAGGTAGGAAGGTGACTTTAGCAGTTACATCACTAGGAAACATGTCTTTGCCTTGCTTTAACTCCAGGTGCTCTCCTGACAACTGGAGACCAACCACTTTTAATGCAGCACCTTTCCTTCTGGAAAGTTTTCTGCCTCCCCAACCTCCCCACTTACCTATAAATTCACAGCTCCTAGGAGTGTTTCGCTAATTCACATAGTTTTCATTCATCTGGACTTAGAAATCAACCAAAACAGCCCAGTTGCCCATGCAGCAGAAAATAGACACCAAGGTCTCACTGTACATCTCTCAGCTCAGAAAGTACTTCTTCAGGGCTAATGGTAAAGCATAATTCACGGTCCTAATTCTGCCCCTGATAACTTGCAGTGGGACAGGACCTGTCAAAACATGGGAGTTTACCCAACAAGGACATCAGAGTTGATGAAAAATGTTTTTTTTTCTCCAACTTTCAGAGACTGGGTGCAATGAAAAGGTTTGGGCTGTCTGAACAGGAAAGAGGGGGCAGTGCCTTGAAAGCCTTCACTGTCAGCCTGGGGGCTGCTAGCTCAAGCGCTTCATCTCATCTCTGCAGCCTTAATAAGAAGAGCAAAAGGGACCATATATAAGGACACAAATTTGTAACGCAGACAACTCACTGTATG
This sequence comes from Apteryx rowi, assembly GCF_003343035.1. Taxonomy (NCBI): domain Eukaryota; kingdom Metazoa; phylum Chordata; class Aves; order Apterygiformes; family Apterygidae; genus Apteryx; species Apteryx rowi. Next base: position 1,002,454 of record NW_020447963.1, read on the forward strand.
CATTTATACTTTTGTTGAGCCCAGACTTCTGCTAGGCCAGTATATTTTGCACACATGCCCTCCATGCACTTGCAGATTCTACCTGATGTTTCAGCATTGCTTGTCTGACCCAACACGCTCAACATGCATGCTCAAAATGCCTGCAGAAATGCATAAGCCCCTCTGAACACATGTCCTCTGGTGCCTATGGAGCAAGGTCCATAACATGGTGCAGACAGGAAAGTTTTGCATTGTTAATTTTAGAGGAAGATTGATGAAAAAACACCAACTTTTTGAGAGACATAAACCAGACAACACAGGCAGCAGTAAAGTGGGTTTCTTTGAAAGACAGGGTTGGTGCCTCTTGCTAACCCGGTGCCAGAAGTGCTTAAAAGGGAAGTCAGCCATAGTATCATGGCAAGATGCGAAGCAGGACAGAGACATGGCTACCTCGCTTTGCCAAAGAGAGGCTTGCAGCACAGGAGCACTTTAAAAATCACCTCCCAATTAATCAGTGGTGAATTACACTAGAAATGATGATACCCGAGAGCCATCTGACACCTGCATTAAAGCCAAGGGATGAGCTCATCAGGATAGCTGTTGCCACAGTAATTACCCAGAGGAATTTGGATCCAGATGTTGTTCAACAAATTCAGATCTTTTTGATCATTTCCACCAAGCAGAACAGTTAGCAGGGTGGCTGCTCAGTGACCAGGGTTGTAATACCCACAGCAACCAGCTCTGCAACATCGCAGGGCTGTACAGATATTACAGAATTAAGCTTCAGCGGTTACTGTGAATTAGATAAAGTCTGCTCTCTCATTTTCCACCTGGGAAAATAAGGGATAAATAGGATCCTAACCAGGTCGTGGCGAATCAGTAGCAGAGCTGGAACAGATCCCCAGGGCCTGCTACTGTGGTCAGTGGGAGCTCTCTTTTCTGAGGTTTATAAATAGTTGTTAAGCAACTAAAGCGATTCTCTAACCCAGCTGCGGCAAGGGTGATGACCAGCGCAAGGGTCAGCGCTCCCACGTGCCCATCAGGGTGGCAAAGGCTGGTGCAGACCCCAAACAGCGCCTCAGCACCACGTTAGCTGTGCCATAGGACACAGCTCAGGATGGAGGTGAGGGGGCCTTTGCAGACAGGGCGGGCAGGTTTTTGCAGCCGGGTTTTACTAGGCCAGCTGATAGAAATCAGACAAAGGCTTCGGATGCAATAGCCCGTCTCAAGGTCTGAAATGAGAGCTGCAAACATCGAGGCAAGCGCAACTTAAGAACAGCTGCTTGTTTTGGAGCCTGTGAAGATGGATTTGCTCGTAGACATTTAGCTGACGGGCAGGGCAGGAAGGCTCAGGTTTGGAAGGGCCGAATAGGCAGATGCTGCCACAGGACATTAACTTGCTGCAATTCATGTCTCCTGTGGCGTCAGGCGCTGGATCTCTCCAGCAGATGCCCCGGCCCAGCTGGGGAGCTGCTCTGACTGGACAGAGACCCAAAGGCCTTGAAAAGTCTCCTGGGAACAAAAAGCGACAGAGGATTTAGCACCTTGTCAGCATCACTAAGGTTTTGCTGGCTTCCTTTTGGCTGAGTTTTGGTGCTGCCTGTCCGTGTGCTCTAGTGAGGACAGGAAAATTGGATTAGTCAGGGGAGAGTTCCTACGGAAATGCTGAACTCCTGAGGGCAGCCTTGGATGTCTACAGACCAATTTTAACTACAACTGTGTTGGCTGCATTTATCGTGTTAGTGAGTTTAGCACAAGCAACAATACGCGCCGTGCAGAAGAGGGGCAGGATGTGTAATGTACTTTCGTGTCTGGTTCTGTAAACATTTGCTTCATTTTTGACCCTTCTATCAAACTGATGAGGCAGAAAAAGCAGCCAACTTACCACTCTGGTAGTGCTGAAATCTTTCAAATGGGCACCCGGAAGGAAAGGCCATATTTCTGCCTGCCACTGGGATTTGCTTAATCGATTTTAACTTGCAACAGATAGATTCCCACTCAGTGCTTTAGGACAGGAGCAACTTTATAGATTGGCTGTTCTTCTGGCTAGCAGAGACCAAGCAAAGAATTGAAGTTTGCTCAAAGCTGCCCCCTGCTCAAAGCTGCAGTAATAATAATGATAAAACCCTGCTTTTTGCAGTAGCCCTGATTAAAGCCAGTGGGTGTGTGGTCCTGGGGAGGTGGTATGCACTGGGGGAAGGAGCCAAGGGCTCGGGACCAGGAGAGCCCAAGCTTGGCACCTGCTCATTACCTGTCCTGGGGCAAATCCTTTCACTTCTGCGGGTGCCCCCGTTGCTCTCCCGGTGCCCGTCCAAGCTCTCCTCCTCCGCACCCAGGCATGAATGGGAGCACAGGCTCAGGCGAGGGATGCAGCCGGAGCCAACCCGCCGTCACGCGGCCAGCAGCCCCGCTTTGCGCGGTTAGGCGGTTCGGCCACCTCTGGAGACGCCTCCCAACCACGGTTATTGCATGTTATTCGCATCAACCAGGGACGCTGGGCGCTGGCTGGGGCACGCGGGTTTGCCGCTCCCCAGGCTGTTTTGCGGAGCCCAAGGGGAAAGCGGGATTTCAGGCATTGGTGGTCGGAAGTTGGAATCTGTTTGGTCCTGGCTTTACCATGCACCCTCCAAATCACTGTCTGCCAAGCTGATTCCCATAAGCATTGGGTATGGATGTGTCCGAGCCAAGCGAGCCCCAGAAAGAGGGGAGGCACGTACTGGATTGTGAAATTCCCACCTGCACTGGGCAAGGGCTTGGACACTCCTGCCACTGGTGCAAGTAGACACCGTTCTCCGGTTTAAATGCCTCCACTGTGCTCTGCTCGGTGTGCGATACCTGCAAGGCGTTCAGCCGTGTGCTCCAGAGCAGCAGTGGGAGACCTTCCCACGGTGCCACTGTGCCATCGAGGGGACGTTTTTCCTCCTCTTGCAGGGCATCCAGGCTCCGCTGGGCTATGGGTGCTTGGAGCGGCGCGGGGGCCTCCCCGGGGAAAGGCCACGTGGCTGCGGGTGGGAAGCCAGCACCAGGCCACAGTCAAAGCTGTGCAGTGGGGCCTGCGATTTGTGCACTGAGGAGAGGACCCACACAGCAAAAACACATGCAGAAGTGCTAATTTGGAGCTCTCTCCAGTGAGCAATACTTTTTTTTTTTTTTTTTTTTTTTTTTTAGGGCCAAATTAATCACCCAGCGCTTTTATGCCTCTTTCTGAAGTGCAGCAGAGGGAGGCCACCTCCTCCAGGATGCCGGCAGCCAGCACGGGCTTGATAACTCGCCTGCTATTTGTGGGAGTAGATCTGCTTCGTCCCGTTAACTCCTACCACGCTGCAATACACAGGCTCTGCAAAATGTCCGGTCCCTCACCGGCTACACTTAAGATCGCAGTTAGCTAATGCTTTCAGTGCTTCCACCAAAAATCCCCTCCCTCGCTAAATATTTCCTACGTTCACATTTTCAGTACAGCAAATACCAAAAGACTGTAACTGTGTTCTTCGTTGATCCCTGCATAAATCCAGCTCTTGATCTGGTCTAATGCGCATGGCACCAAGCTATTTCAATATCATTTTTTGCTGTATAAATATAGATGTTTTAGATGCAATCTTTACAGCTAAAGAGTGATAGTAGGCAATGAAGAATAAATGCAATTGCTTCACCACCATCAGCCAGCAACAAAGTATTTTCTGTTGCTCTCTTCTCATTGTGAAAACCATGTTTCTCAAAAAGGGCTTAAAAGAAATAGTTCCTTGGTACTTGAAGCTAGTCAGGCTGAAAGGCTGATTTACAATTTGTTGGAAAGTAATTCCAGATAGGAACAAAACCAAATGCATTTTTGAAATCTGTGGCAAATCAAAAATAGTTTCATTCTCGGTCAGTCGAACCATTTCAGTGTAGCGCTTGTTAAAATTTTTCTGAATCTGTTCTGCCAGACCTGTACTTATCATGGAAAAGGTGCTATGGAAAACAGCCCCTGCCCTCCCAGTCCTTTGCCCGTCTGACAGCGTTTGCTGTGGTGGTTGAGCACGCGTGGAGATTTCTGGCTTGCCAACCGCAGCTCCAGAAATGCTGCCGTGCTTCGGAGGCGCTGGAGCGGCCCGGCCGGTCAGCAAAGCTCTTTGCCTGCAACAGTCCTGGCTCGCAGGCTCGTAAGAGCGAGTGGTAGACGTGCAGGATACCTCCATCTGTGCTGCAGCCTGTACTTCCGCAGAAACAAAGCTGCGTATTCCTCGTCGATGTGTGCATCAACTGTCGCAAATTTTATTGAAGACCTTGCGGTTCTACTGGAAATTGCCCCTTGTCATGGTCCCTGCCCGATGCACGAGGCATCATGCAGCTCTGCAGGGACCAAAGCTGAAGCATCACGGTCTAATTATTTGTCAGTGGCTGTTTTATTCCATCCTGCTGTTGCCTCCTAGATGTTTTGGGGTGATGTATATATGCATATGGGTTCATATATACACATACATTCGAGCCATCAGCATACACTCACACCATGCCACTGCAGCTCCGCAGAGCACCACAGTAGCAGCAGAGGGACAAGGCACAGGATTTTGTCCCACAAGTACATGTTTTTTATTATTTGACCCAAATTGTATCCTCTATGAGACCCCCACCAAGAGCTATAAACTCAACGAGATTTGACGTTCCTGCCAGTCAAAAGCAGTGGCTTCCCCCATTTGCTCACTGACCACTGCATGATAATATTCCCTTGTATTTCTCCAGCTGAGTTTGCTCCATGCGCACACACACACCATGCGCTTTCGGGTAGTCCTGTAAATTATTTTCCGAACTGGAACTCAGCATTTCCATCCCTCCTTTTCCTCCTCCCTCCACACATGCTACCCGTGCGTGCGGCCCTGCAAGCCGGGAGAGGGTCAAAGTCCTGGCCGCTAGCTGGAGTCCAGTTTTCACTGGGTTTGGTCGTGCTTGGTTGTATTGGGCCTTCCACCCTAACGAGTGGGGGGCTCAGTGCACGCGTGCCTGCGTGTGCTGCCCCCTCCCCGCAAGGAAACAAGGCCGCTTGCGCTGCAAAGGTTAGCCTCCATTTGATTTCTGTGCCAGAGTCCAAACGGAGCGCACGGAGTGCCGCACTGTTACAGAGGAATATTTGTATGCCTATTTATATCGCAGAGCATTTGATTGTGACTTGCTGTGTTTTGATACTGTGGAATTTTTCTTCTTTTTTTTTTTTTTTAAGTTAAATATATTCTCTTGCTGTACCTCTGGAATGAAATGAAGAGTCTCTTTCCATAGCCTCGAGAAACCCTCTCGGCACCGGGTTGCAACGAGCGTTCCTCTTCCTGCCCACCAGCTGGGTGATGGGAGCAACCAGGAGACACCATCCCACACTCGCATCATCTGCGGAAAGGAGGCAGGGGACAGGGCACCAGTTTCTGAAGGAATTAAAGAGCTTCAGCCCTATGGGGGAGCGGAGGAGCAGATGAGGAGTTTCGCTTTGGTGCAACCTCATCCGCACCTACGAAACAGCGATGGGGGCGGGTGAAAAGCCGCCCTTGCCGTTCCCCTGCACGTGGACCAGCCGAGGTTTTCCTCATGGCTATTCTTTGAGATTTTAACACTTTAAAGCTACTCCAGGCATGTCCCTCCTGCTCTCTTTGGGAGAGCAGCCCGCGCGCTAACGCATTAATCTCGGCTGCAGGAGCCTGTCTGTCAGCCAGGCAGTTGCTTAGCAAACACCACCAGACAGCGGCGACTTGGGCAGGGGGAGAAGGTGYCGCGGTTTAATGGTAAAGGTGGCCGGCCCCAGCAAAAGGCTGTCCGCAGGCTCTGCTGGAGCAGCAGGCCGTGCTCAGGGGATCCCAAACATCCAGGCACAGGTGGTTTCTCGGCTGCCAAGCCTCCCCGACTCGGTTTGGATGGCTCCTCTTCGTGGAAGGCTCCTTGCAAACGTGGGTTTGCACAAGCAGCTTGTGTAACGCTCAGAGCAAAGAAATCCCTCTCTCCCAGTCCAGCATCCCTCCATAAGAGCAGGGATCGTAGCGGTCACCCCATTTCTACCCACGTGATGTTTACAGAAGACTGGTTTTGGCTACCCCTCGCAGGTGCCTGCGGTCTGCTGAGAAGCCATGAGCCTCTTGTGCAATTAAAAATCCAAATATTCGGAGAGGTGGGATATTGCCATGAGCAATTCCTGCCTGCAAGGGCAAAAACCTAAGTATCTTCCTCTGTGCTATATTGCGGGTGCTGACGCTGTGAAGCCCTTTGCATGCCCTGCCGCCCACAGACATCGCTCCGGACTGCTTTTCCCTGGGGTCTCCTCCCGGCAGCGGTGTGCTGCCCATCTCCCTTCCCTGCTGGGAAGCAGGAGGGCAGCTCGGTGGCCAGGCACGGGGCTCGGTGGGACCCGCTTCCCACGAGGAGCAGCGTTAGCAACAGTAAGGGACAGCCCTTCAGTAAGGGACAGCCAGAAACTGAAATACCACATACTGGGCTGCACGAGCAGCTAGTCTGAAACAATTCTTCTTTAATAAAAAGAATGGAGAAGAGGGAAGGAGGCAGACTTCAGGGCTATTTGCAGTTCCTGGCAAGGCAATCAATAGCAGCGAGAAAATCAGAGTTGCATAGCTCGCCTGGGATCAAACTCATTAATAGAGAAACATAAAACAGCCCCGCAGAGCTGCAAAGCAAGGCAAATCTCACATTAGATCCAAGCCTGAGGGTGCCAACTGCACTTCAATGAGACTCGGAGGGCCAAGTTTAGATTAGGTGTAAACAGATGCAGGAAGAGTGAAGAGGCCCTTTGGGTGCCCTATGGCTTTGGGAGAGCCCGGGAGTGATGCAGAAAGCTCCGATTCACTCGCCACATTTCTATTTAGGCTTTGTCCCTCGGCATGTAAAGTGCTTTGGGATGAAAATGGATGTATAATATTGTGATACTATTAATACACCCATGCAGACGCCCCATCACATGGTAGAATTCGCTAGAGAGACCTGGAATAATTATCTTGAAAAAGAATTTTTTAGAGACCTCCTAATGCAGTAATTTCAGAAGGAGAGGAAAAAAATTCAACTGCCATCATGCACAAGTGGGAGGTCAAGAACTAGAACTTAYTGAAAGTGGATAAGCCACTAGAAAAAACCCTACACCTTATTTTCATCCAGGTACTTCACTCACCCAGAGGGACAAGTGCTTGCAGCTGTATGACAGTTTTTGAGCCTTGCAGACTATCAGTGCCTCACTCTCAGGGAGCATGCTGGCATCAAGAGGCAGAAACCCGTGAGGTTTTCAGTGGGGAAAAAGAGAGTCAGAGAGGCAAGAGGTGATGAACACAGCCTGCAGCTGCTGCATCTTCTCCAAGGGACAGAAACATCAGAGCTGCTGGTGTTGGGACCAAAACCCCCCCTTCCTGAAAGCACCTTGAACCCAGAGAGAGCCATCATCCAGAAATTCAGGAAATTAGATGACCGATGAGTGCCCCTGATGTTTGCTCCTGGTGTGCTGGGTGTCTCCAGGAGACCACATGCAGCAAACCTCCAGCCGTTGAGGAGGTGGAGATTCCCTGTGCACCCCCCCCCCCACAGCTCTCCTCAAGCAGTGCATCAGCAGGCAGAAACCATGTATGTAGTAGGTCAAAATCTTGAAATTGTGCAGTCCAAATACGCATTCAGTTTTGAATGAAGCTATGAGAGGCAAGCAGCTGATTCTAGAAACTAGTATTACAATTACAGGCTACTTTGGAGCTTATTTGCCAAGGAAAATTACAGCACTGTAGAAGAAGACGTGAATTTAAAGCCCAGTAGGAATGTCCTTGTGCCCAACAGCATACTTCTTGCATTTAGTGCACATTAAGTGTGTCCATGGAGGAAATTAAAATGAAGTAGCCAGAGCGCTGTACATGCATACGCTAAAGACTGATATCACATACCAAGGTCTTAAGTAACTTTGGACTGAGACGTGGATCAGTATACTTAAGCCTATTGTCATTTACATTTTAGTTCTGCATGCTGAGGTTAGGAACCTGGGAGGACAAAAACACTCCTGAACTGAAATCTCCAAGGAAAACAAAAATGCTACCCCCTGGCCAGCATTAGTGCCAGCAGAGGCTTCTTCCTTGGGAGAGAAATCTACTGCCTGACAGCACTAATTTACTATTTGTAGGCCAGCTGCTGGAAGAAATGCCTCACTCAGGTTGTCCAAGCATGTTTGATGCTCCTCTTTACAAAACCCACCCAGCTCAGGCTTCATGCTGCTGCTGTTGTTGAGCTAGGACCTTGCAGTTTCTTCTTCCTCATGGTCATGCTCTCCAAGAGGGAATCCAGCAGGACATTGGCAGCAGGGGATGTCCCCATCATCAACAGGGACTTGCACAAAAACAAGGACCATTGCCTGTGGAGGCAATGGGACATGAGCACCCAACGTGAGCAGGATTAAACCCAGCCTCCGCAGTGGTGAGTTATGGTGTGCAGAAGTCGCAGCAGCTGGCAGCAGGCCTGGGCCCATGAGAGCAAGGTGTACATACATGCTAAATAGGGGGCTGTGCAAAAGTTATGATCTGAATTTATAGACACAGCGCTGGCAGGAGAACCGCCGCATGCAGCCAGCCCTTGCCACAGGGAATTTTAGCTCTCACCATTAGCCCAGGAGGTGGCACTTGTTCTTCGGAGTTGAGCAGCTGTCAGTTTGAATGACATTTATTGAGCACTGCCTGGCTTTATTGTGTCATGAATTCCCCTTCACTGCAGTTCCATATGAACACATACACAAAATAATGTGATCTGGCTCTTTTTCATTACCAAACATTATTCCAGACATGAATATTTTAAACTACCAGATGTAGTCAGACGCTTCCCTGCTGGCTCTTGTGGCTGCCCTCCCAAGGTGCCCAAGCCTCTCCAAGCCTTATAGGAGACATCTGACTTTGGAGGTGTGCCTCCCACCAGGGTCTAAGCAGCCTAAAATTTGGGTACAGCAGTGGTCTGCATTGCAATGTCTAAGCCTCTTGCGGCATTAGTCAACATCGGCTTGCTCATGGCCATGCTGACAGTAGCTGCATCTCCAGTGATGCCCCGTTTCTAAATTTCCGTTCTCTATATATAGCGTTAGCACCATCCTCTCTGTCCGATCACTCTACACCAAGGGTTTTCACTGGAGCAGAGCCCCCCCCCTTGCTCTGCCATCTAGCACCTGGCTGCAGGGGCACCCACTGCCTGGGGGCCAGGAGGGCTGGGAGAGCCAACGTGCCCCAAGGGATGTTTGGCTCTTGCCCCCAGCACTGTGCAAACAGTGGGGACCAAAAGCAGGAGTCTTGGGCCAAAACTGGGTGGGGGCCCCCGAAGGGGTGGTACGGGCACCCTTTACCAGGTACCACGCGACTGGCTTGGGAGCCGTCCTCGATCACACTGCGACGTGCTGGTGTTCCTTTGACTGCCTTTAAGGCGAGCCAACCACCTCAACCAAAAGAGAAAGTGGAATTAAAAGTTCTGTTTCTTCCCCGAATGGAAAAGGTTTGTTCTAGGAAAAGGACCTCCCCAAGGTCTAATTTTAGAAAAAGGCTATGTTTTGCCTGGCTCCCAGCTGCTTCACGGCCGGTTCGTTACCCAGGGCCAGACCCTGTGAACGCCCCCAGCGCGTTGGCTTCGTTCTCCCCATCTCCTCTGAAACCTGGCACGGGAGGTCACCAGAGGAGCACCTGGGGGGTGTTCCTGCAAACGGGCATCGCGCTACCAGCAAAATTAGAGAGGGTTGCATGTTTCTAAAGAAAGGGTCTTGGTTCTAGGCCAACTAAATCAAAATTAAATTCCATCTATAAATTATGCTCGCATTTGTCATCGCATGAGCTCAAGCTGCTGCCCAGTGGTTTTGGCCGCGCTGAGGGCAGGTGCGGTTGGTGGCGTGAGCTGCTCCAAGCCGAGTTCGCACCCTTCTCCACAGGGGACGGGCAAATCCCGCAGGGCCACAGGAGGGTTGGTGAGACCCCTCGCCATCCCACCCTGGAGGCTCACCAGGTCACTGCAACATCCTGAAACCAAGGTTTCTCGGATGAGAAAGAAAGAGGAGACACAGCCCGCCCTCGAGACCTCTCCGGCATCAGCTCACGACACTGGCCCACGCAGGCACATCGGCTCCCGTGAGACCCCTTTTCCAGCCTGTTAGCAATCCCTCCGTAAATCGTGCACTTTAACCTTGGACTGCGCTTTTTTTTTTTTGTGGATGCTCATCCCATGGCTGGTCACCTCCGCTCACCTTGGGACTACCTCGCTGGTTGGAGGTGCCAGAATTGGACCGTCTACAATATAACTGTCGCTGTAACCAAAGACCTCCAGGACGTGCCGTTGCACAGGGTTATGCAAAGATTCGGTCTGAACATGGCAAAACAAAGAGGAAAACAGGCAAAATTTTCTATCCTTTCCTTTAAATAGCATATTTTTCATTTGCTCAGATGCAGAGGCTGTTAAAAATAAATAAATAGCGATGCCTCATGTAGCCTTCACCAGATCCCCCCTGCCTGCTGGTGGGAGACCGAGGCCTGGAGCACCATGGTCCATAAAGCTTCCTCCAGGGGTTGGAGGGCAGCACCCAAAAACACCTGGGGACACCTTAAATCACTGCTAACCGCTGCCTGCCAGCATGGCTCCAGTACCCCAGGGTGTTGCAAAATCCTCATGCACAGCCTCACACGTGCACACAGCAGGGCCGGGCGCGTGGCCCTGGAGGGGAGGAAGAAGGTTGGTGGCCACGGCAGGAGGCGTTTCACCACCCGGGCAGGCGGCGGCTTTGCCTCTCACTCTAGCTGCCTTCGGGGCCCCGGGTTTTGCGGCAGCAGCACGCTGGACACCCCCGCGTACGACCAGGAAGACACGTTCCTGGGGGCAGCCGAGTGCTCGTTTGCGTGCGATYGCATTAGCAACGAAACGAAGTCAAGCCGGCGCGGGGGCATCGCTGTTAGTGCGGAAAGCGTGCCGCCAGGCGAAAGCAGCGGTGCACAGGGACGCCCGCGCGCACGGGGGAGCCGCGCGCGGGGAGGGCACGGATGAGCCAGGGAGGTCTCCAGGGAGACACAGGACCTGCAGAGGTTTCCTGCTCGCTGGTCGGGCCTCGGGAGGGACCCTGCCAAGAGCCCCCGCGCCGCGCCAGCAGCAGGCCTTGCGCTCGGCACCGCAAGCGGCCGAACTGGCCACAGCCGAGGATCCAGCGAACAGGTTTCCCTCTCCCTCCTCCCCTCGGCTAGGGAGAAAGGCAAGAGCAGCTACTGGTGCCGTCAAAGAGCACGAGAGATGCGGAGGCTCCTCTTTTTGGGGGTCGCAGGGGCCTCGGCAAACACCAGGGCAGGTGCAGACCGCGGCCAAGTGAGCCCTGGTTTTGGCTGTGACTGCGCCACGCGGGGAAAGAGCAAAATTGCGCCTGGTGCACGCAAGGCCTCCCTTTCCCGTGAGGCTCGTACAGCCAAAGCAAGGCCAGCACACGTGCTTGGACTCCGTCCAGGCAGCATCTGCTTGGCAGAAGAAAGCACTTCATTTTTCACAACTGCCACTGTTTCGCCAACATGAAGTTCAGGTAGGAATAAGAGCAGCAAATATTATGCAAAAAAGTCTCAGCAGTAGTTTTGACGCCTCCCGAGCGTGCCCGGGTTATGCAGGCATGCCCTGCGCCACCCGTCACCGCTGCGCGCCCAAGCCGGCCCTCGGGCTCTCCATGGCTTACTGGGGCCCTGCGGCGGTGGCTTTGCTTCCCCCTGCGGCGGTGCACTCGGCGCTGTTTTTGTTTCAGCCGATGCTGGCCTAACCCTCGCGAATGTCACGGGCAGATTTATTTATACTTTTTAGAAAAAAAAAAAAAAAAAAAGTGTGGGAACGGAGGGGCCTTGGATTCCCACGCAGCCTCCAGCGCGCGTCCCGGGGGCCTGGCCCCGCAGGCGGCAGGGCCCAAAACGGGGGCTCCCGGCTCCACCATGGAGCACACGCCACCGGGACGAGGTGGCTCGCGGGGAAAAGGAGCCGGGCGGCACCCAGATGTTCGTGGGTCGAAGGCAGGCGAGAGCACAGCCGCGGATTTCTCCCCATCCCCTGGGAAAGGCGCACACGTGACTTCTGCAAGAGGCGCTGCCGGTCTTGGCTGCTTTCCCTTGCGCCCCCTTCGAACCGCTGCAGCCCCGGCCCCGCTCCCAGGCGGGCACAGAGGGGACCCGCGCGGGCGGCCCCGGCCCGCCGAGGCTCCACACCAAAGGGAAAAAGAGCTCATATCTCACTGCCCTTGGCGCTCTCACATGGTTGAGGGCAGATGCAGGAGGTTTTCTTTTAGGCAGGACCTCAGCGGAGCGTGCCACCAGCTCTCGCATACTGGAGCTCCTGGTTTTGAGCTGCAAGGAGGGGGACGTAACCTGCAGAGTCGATCCTGAAGCTGCTTTCCCTCCTCATCCTCCCCCCCCCCACTTTTTTCTTCAGTATAAACAAAATCCAAGTATAGCACTAGCAAAAGATACTGCACTGGCAATGCTGTAGTGAAAAATATTTCTTTTTAAGCCACAGTTTGCTACAGATTCATTACAAACAGGGAAAGCCACCCATTTGTAGCACCTCCCTCTAGCTCACTTCTAGAGACTTTTTTTCCCTCTCATGTTCCTATATCTGATTCAAAACCCATTTTTGCAATAGGAGGAGCTGGTTTGTGTGCATCCTTGCAAGAAAAAAATCCCTGAATTCTTATCAGCAAAATCAGCATATGAAGTATTTCAGAGGGAAAGCATAGCATATTCTAACAGATAAGACAGTCACTAGAAATTAAAGTACTTGAACTTGGTTTTCTGGCTCTGCCCCTGCTCAGCTGTTTGACTTTGAACAAATCACTTTGTGCCTCTGTTTCCCTTTGTGCTCCTTTGTCTGGGCCATTTGGAGTACGGGATTTTATTTTTTTTTACATCAGGGAAAGTGTTTGAACCCTAGTAATGGAAAATAGCAAGGGGAGAGAGCTGATCGGATTTTGCAGGTCTGAAATTGTTAACACCACAGGACTGCAGCGGGCACAGAGCCCTGGCAAGCGAAGGGCACCAGCCCCGAGCAGGCGCCGGCAGCAGGACCAGCTGACAGGGCCCAAGCAGCACACCTCCTGCTAAGCTTCCTCCAGCTGTTTCCTGGCTGGRATTTGCTTTGGAGCCCCCTCCACGAGGTGTCCTGTCCTGAGCGGTGCCAGCTGCAGTGCAAGCTCTGCCCTCTTGGCCACTCACCCTCTATTCCCTTCTCCCCCCACCAGCCTTCCCTGGACCTTTGGATCCCAAAAGGCTCCCAGCCGCCCTCCAGCTGCTTCTCTGTCCCTGTCCTGCCAGGATGCGCGGCAGGGTGCCCTCGCTGGGATTTTCTAGCACAGTCCCAGCAAGGACAGCCCAAACTCCCCGTCTGAAAGGCGCCCAGGAAAGGGTCCCCTCACTGCCACCGGTCCTGGCCGGTCTGAAAGCTTCTGGCGGAGGTTTTGATCAGATCTGGTCTCTAGAGGAGGGAGGTGCATTCGCTGCTCAGAGGCGGCCCCGGCAGCCTTGCTGGGCCTTGGGCCTCCTTGCGTGTCCCGAACCTGGAGGCCACCGGAGGCGAGGGGTGGCGAGCCGGGCTCTCCCCCACCACCTGCCCAGAAACGACCCAGTTCTCCTGCTCGATGCAGGGACGCAGTACCGTGCCCATCACTTCTCAGGCCATACGGGACAGCCAAGGACCCCGGACCCACCAGCACTGCTGGAGACAGCTCCGGCTTTACTACCCTGCTTAGTCTGTGCCTTAATCTGAGTTTGGGGAAGGAGCAGATCTGCAGCTCTCCTCTGCTCCCTGGCTGCTCCTGGGTGGAAGCACAGCCTTCCCGTGGAGACACTGAACAGCCTTGGGTGGCTGGGGGAAGAAGAAGAAATCACAACCCATCCTTGCGTGAAATGCAGCAGCAGCGGGGCTCCCGGGACACTGCCTCCCCCCTTAGCCAGCCTGGCGCAGGGCACCCTCCTGCCGAGCTTTGCCTTCACTTCAGGTGGAAGGGAAGAAAATCACCTATTTATAAGCAATGAGCTATACTCACATAACCCTGCAATGTGAAAGTGGTCTAAGGGTGGAGGGAAAGGTAGGAGTCAAAAGGAAAAAGCCTACCAGTGTAAGAGACATGAGCCGCTGGGGCATCTCTCAGAAGATTAAACCCCCAAATAAATCCTTCCTTGTCACGCTTCAGTGACAAGCGTGAGACCCCTTCCCACGCCACGCACATGGGTGCGTGCCCCTTGTGTGCCAATGCTGGCACCTTCCCGGTGCCAGGGACCTTGCATGGGGTGCGAGTCCTCCTGCCTCTGGCAGAAATGCAACTGGTCTCACACGCACAGATTCATCGCACCAGGATTTGTGCTTTATGCTTTTGCTCTCCCATCCAGAGGTCCGGCTGGAGGCATACTGCTAGGGGAGCATTGCCACCTCCCGGTCTGCAGGAGGAACACCCAGCAGCCGGGGAAGCCATCTGCCTCCACCAGGGCTGCTGATCCCAGGGACACCCCAGGCCAAGCAAGGGGGGGGAGCCCAGCTGTGCTGCAGAGGAGGTAAAAATACTTCCTCACCCCTTGCTGCATTAGGAAGCAGCAATTTTAACCCCCACTCAGCATGCAGGGTGGTGTTAAAGGGAACAGGGAGGGGAATTGGAGGTGGAAGTTGGGCTCATTTTTAAGCTAGCACAGAAAGAAACACCTCAAGCAGAACTCTTTTTGGAGGTCAAACACCAAGATTTGCACTAGCAGCAGCTCTCACGGGGTGGGGGGGGGGGCATACAGGCCCCCAACATGAGCCAGACACCAGCATGTGTCATTTCCAAAGGGGCAGAAACCAGGAGCTGCCAAACACACCTGCAAGCAAGGGGGGGCTCAGCGCAAGGGCCCCCCAGGTGCTATTTGGCCTGCCCAGCACCCCCCTGCTGCAACCTGCCCCAGCAGCAGCACAGACCAACAGCCGCAGCACCCTGCTTTCCCCCACCTCGCGTGGCTGCCGAAATTCCTGCAAAACAGGGGCCAGGCACTTACGCAGTGCAGCGCAGGAGTCAAGGCTCAGGTATCCCCAGTCAGGGCAGCAAAGCCCTGCAGCTCTAAGAGGGCTCCCAGCTGGCCCCCAGCACCCTGCTCAAAAGCTCATTAATAGGAGGTACATTTTTAAAGGAACCGGCTAATTAGATAGTTAAGAAGATAATTAGCTGTCCTGGCTCCACGTACCACCTGGGCAGGGTGCCTTCGCCCCTCGCAGCGCTGCTTTGGGAGCCCACTCGAATGCTTCGACAGCAGCGGCCTCGGCACCGCCTGAAGGTCTCCCGCCGCTCCTGTGCAAGCGCAGGGCGCCCCGCTGATCCGCGGGCCTCCTCCCGCCGGTCCAGCCCCGCAAGCGGCGCCGCGGCTCGCGTGCGGAGCGCGGCCGCCCGAGGGGCGCGGGCTGCCGGGGAAGCGCCCGGGAAGGGCACCCTTGCTCCGGGGTGCGCCAGCCCGGCGGGCGGCCAGTGGGGTGGTCAAACGAGCGTTGCATGTCTCCCGCGTGGCCCACGAGAGGCGGCTAAGTACGGTTAGAGCAGCGTCAGATGCGTTTGTAATACTACAAGCTCTTTTTCAYGGCAAGAAGTTTCTAGTCCTTAAGTGAAGTCTATGTTGGGTTTCTCCCGTAGTTTCTTTTAGTGGAGCTGTGGCAAGCAGCAGAGATGCTTCAGGGACCCTTCTCCAGACCAGGTTGCTTTCGGAGGTCCAGGCACTGAGTATTAAACCTGAATTTCTTTAAGGGCAGCCCCCGGACAGGCGCGTGCTGTCTTGTGCTTGTAAGAGCAACCGAGTGGGACTGAAGACGTCTGCAGGCTCTACGGCCTGATTTCTCCCTCAGTGGAAAACCAATCAGGAATTTTTCCTCGTGGCCCTTGATCCCGTTTACCACTCAGCGAGGAGCAACGGCACCTTCTCATAGGAAACCTTCGTACTGCAGCAGCGATAAAGGCAGGGAAGGAGCAGAGCGAAGGCCCTTTGCGGAGGCGCTGCAGCGCGGTGGCCCGGGCTGGCGCGKGCGGTCGGGGCACCGGGTGATCCCTCTGCAGAAACGGCAGGCAGCCAGGCGGCCCTGGCTTTGCTCTCTCCCCYGCACAAACCCAGTTCCCTTTCACCCAAGAGCCCTCCCAGGGCTGAGGGTCCTCTTCTACTCTTGCTTTTACGCAGCGCTGCTCCCGGCGCGTGCCGGGTAACCAGACCCGGGCCCGGACCCCAGATCAGTACGGACGCGACAACCAGCTCCTGCCCGGCGGGTCGYGCCGCGGACACGGACAGTTCACCCGGAAGAATGGTTCCCATATGCCTTTATTTGGAAAGTTACAGGACTTTTTTACAGGCACTGTGCGTTGGTGTTGCTGAACAGTTCGGATTTTTCTCTGTGTTACCCAATGACCGAAAGGGGAGGTGGGAGTGGGGAAAACACCTCACAGCAACCGTTCCAGCCTCCAGAAAGGCATAAGACATCTGAGAGAAACAATCTGCTTCTTTCGAAGCCACAAAGCAAGGAATCTGGTTTATAAACAGGCTTAAAAAATAATATACATATGTAAGAGCAACTCAAAGCTAAAGTACAGCGATAACTGGTTCATATCTATGCATATCTGTTCAAATCCTTTTTCCAAAGCTGGAAAAGGGATGATTTAAAAACTAAAAACACAGTTTTAAAAAAAAGGAGGGATTCCATGCATTAAGTTTTAGTGTTTTGTGCAATTAAAATGGGATGAAAATAAATATAACTTAAAAAACCCCAACCTTTTCCATGACACTAATGTAACAGAGGCATGTCTATAAGGCACTTCCACCTGGGCTATTCTAGGAAGCCTGGCAAGGAGCTAAAACAGTGCAACCATTTACAATGGCATTATGGGAGCGAGAGACATATGCCTGGTGAGATACGGACTGAAAAAAAAATTTAGGAGATTTTAATCTTCGGGAAAGAGGCTGGGGCATGGCTGCAGAACAACCGATGGCCAAATCCTTCTCCTCCTTATCGCTGCCAGGAGAAGACCTCCCTCGCGGAGGAAGCTGTGGCCACCCGACGGCAGCCGAGGGGCCCTCCAGCTCCGCTCCCGGGGACTGAGACGAGACAGTGGTTTTGGGGATCGAGCGAGCGAGGGGTTGACCCCGGCCAGGCTTGTGGAGAGCGGCCTGCACAACAGCGCGCGACCTCAGCTCCCCGCGCGCCCCGCGTCCTCCGTCCGAGGGACGTCCGGGCTCGCCCCGAAGATCAAACGCGGCCACGGCCTCCCCTCCCCGCCRCCCTGCCGATGGCTGACCTTTAGCGAGCCAGCTCTGATGTGAGCAAGCTGCTTAGTTCAAATGTTCCAGGAAGTTAAAAAATAGCCTCCACCCTCGGCGGGAACTGGCTGTTTCCACGRGACGCGGCAGCGGCCGCGCGCGCGGCCCGCTCTGCGCAGAGCCGGCGGGGCGAGCCCTGCGGGAAGCGGGACGGCGCGGGTTGGCCTYGCGCCGCCTCCCTTTTGCCAGGCACGGTCCCGCGGCCACCTCGAGAGCTGCCGCGCGGCGGCGGCRGCCCGTCCCCTGCTGCCACAGCCGCGGGCGCCTCCACCCGCCGGGACGGCTGCTTAGGCCTCGCAGTGGCCCCTTAGAAACCATTTTCCTCTCCCCCAGCGCTGCCCGAGGGCTGCAGGTCGGAGGTCCCCGCGCRTCACCACCCGCCGGGCGCCCGCCTGCAGCTGGGGAAAGCAAACGGCCGCGCAAAGGTGGGCGAGCAACCTCCACGGGATTAACGGGACGCCTTGGGCAGAGGGAGGAAAACCCTGCATCCGCCTTTCCAGCGACTCTTAAGGACTCAGCGCAGCTGGTTTCCCAGGGCGAAAGGTGTCAGCGAAGACAACCGAAGGGCTCCCGCCCCGCTATCCCCTGCCTTGGCTGCCGCTGGCCCTGGCCACCCAGGGGCTCTCCAGACGAACCATTGCAGGAGCGCCCCGGGGCAGCCGCCGAGGCCGCGGCGGCAGGGCGGCCCTCCTAAAGTCTGGCCGCACGAGAGACAGCAACGTGATAGGAAAAGCACGCGCTTGCCTAACCAAACCCTCCCACGCCGCTCGYGGCTGGCACCGCCGCACGCTTTCACCAAATCTGTGACGCCGAGGTTTCAAGTTCAGCTTTTGTTCTGGCAGGTTAGCTATGTATTTACAAAAAAGAAAAAAAAGAAAAACCCTAAAAAAAACACAACAAAAACACCTTAAATAGGGAGAGTATAGCTTTAAAATCGGAAGGGCAAGGTTTGGAAAGTGTCTTGTAGTGCAGTTCAGAAGAGTCAGTTGGGGGGCAGGATTCGGGGTAGTGGCAGAGTTGGACGCCCGGTTTTAATGCAAGTCTTCGCTCTGGGACAACTCCGTTAGGATCTGAATGAGGTTGTCGAGCCCCCAGAGGTAGCCGTCCTCTCTGTTCCCCTCTACCCAGGGCACATTGTGCTGGAGAACTTGTCCCTCTGGCAGTGGCGTGGTTTTCCCAAAATCAATCATCCAGACTTTGGCCTGTTCCTTTTTGTCATGAATGAAAAGGAGGGAGCTCCCAATTACCTGCAGAGAGAGGGGACCAGTTAGTCGTGCTTCTGCTTTTCATTAAATGCATCTATGCCCTTCTCAGCCAGCCTCGGGTTTTTCAAACACCTTATCTAAGGCTGCATTTGCAATAGGCGATGCCAAGATTTTGCATGAGCAAAACTAAGATTTGTGCTTGCCAGCTGTGTTTGCACATGTAAATCAGGCATTTAAACCACCTCATTTACTCGTACAAATCCCAGCTTTTGGCATAAGAAAAGGATCACAAAAATATGAGCATGAAAGATTGAGATGTAATTTCAGAGACTAAGTTGAGGTCCTTGGGGAGGGAAAGAGATGAATTGTCTTCACCTTCAGATTAAGATTATTCCACAGCTCGATTCTTTATGAATGATTAGTGCTATCTGTGCTCAGCAATCTTGCAGGCATCACCTCAGGAAGTGGTTATGCAGTAAGCAAGTTACATGCGAAGTTTAGTCTCCTGCCTGAAACGCCATTCATTTGCACTCCCATGCCACCTGGAATATACCCCCTGGCTTTTACTGAGCACTGGGGACACGTGCTACAGAGGCACATACACATGAGTTTTCTTTTCTGTGAATTACTCTGCTGCATCTGCTTTGAAGAGCTCTTTCATACTCTGTTTGGCTTCTGGGAAAATCCTGCAGCAGATATTGGCCTGTGCAAGCCTCTGGGAAGCCAACGGGTGCTTGTGTTTGGGTCTGAAAGGCAAAACGGGRCTGAGCTTTCCTTCCTTGCACTGTATCACTGTGTCCTGCCTGGCTCTCTTTGTGGAGAGTCCTCACCAAACTGGCCAAGGAAAGCTCAGAAAAGCTTGGGAGCTGTTTCCACTCTTCATTTCTTCTTACCTCGGTGTCTAGCGCTACTACTACTGTGGAAAGGTGAAGCACATCATTGTCTCTGACTTCACCAGAAGTGGATATGTTCTTATGAATTTACATTTTTGAGGACTTTCTCCTCTAATGCATTGGGAGAATGTCCAAAGTCCAGAGATTTATATTACTCCCCAGAAATGTTTATTTTCAGTTCTTCTCCATATAAGCTATAATAGTTCCCTCTTGGCCAGGATAGACCATTTTAACTTTAAGGAAGAGACTTCTGCTGTTGTTCTTCACTCTTCTGTCTTTGGTAGGTGAATTTTCCTGCAGTGCCTTGGAGGAGCCCCGGACGAGTGCGGGCACTGCTCCGAGGCAACGAGGGACACGCAGCACTTGACACAACTTCTGCTACGTTTCATCTTGAAGTGGGACAAAAAGYTGAAGTTTCTTCTTTTTATTTTTTTAAGAAGTGGAAATTCCTTTCAAACACAATTTGAAAAGGTGTTTTGTTTCTGTGTTTTCAAATGAAACACTGCCACTTCATTTCAGGGCATTTTGTTTCCATTGTTGAACTGACCTGAAACACTTGGTTTCAACATTTACGTGCATCTTCCAGTTGGTTTACGGTCATGCAGGTCCCAGTTGGTTTACGGTCATGCAGGTCCCAAGGCGGCTCCCACGGCTCCGTCAGAGGGAGAGCGATGCCTCTGGGGAGCTAAAGCTGTGCCTCCCTCTCCCTTTGAGTCAGGGGTTCCTACGAGGCTCTTCTTCCCATAGGACAACATGTGCCAAGGAAATGCAGTCTCATATTTGGTTAAGTAGATGCAATATCAAATACTCTGAGTCAATGCTAAATCAACAAAGTTATTAATTAAATAATGGAGTATCCCAATTCCTGTTGAAATGGCCAGAAAGGGTGTACTTCCTCTTAATTTTCCAATTAGAACTGAAATTTCACTGTAGAAAATGTTGATTTCATGGACACGAATTTCTGAAGGAAAGTTGTTCCAAAGGAAGAGTCTTGCCTGTTTTGCCCCAGCAAGCTCTGTGAGGGCAGTTTGAGGATGATCGGCAGTTTATAGCTAAACTGAAGCCTTGTCTGAATGCACTGAGCAACTGGCAGCCATATGATACCTGACATTTGCATTCAGACAGGAATTTCTCTCAAGAAGAGCCTTATACTTTTACAATGAGCATTTTTACCAATCATCTACAACCATAAACAGCCTGCATAACTCCTATATCGCTTTCCATCCATATGAACACTGGTTTTCATTAGATTTGAGCCTGTGTCAGATGCACAAACATTACATCAGTCATCAGCCATACTTCCATGCAAATATTAGATAAACAGGGTTATGAAACTACATATATAAGAATAAATTCAAGTTGTAGAAATTTATGACCGCTGACTTCAACTCCTCCTCTGTCCTTGGATAAACTGAGATTAAGCCATTTGCATTTACAGACAGATCTATCTAAACTCCACCGCAGGAAGGAAATGTAAGTATTACCTCATGGCACTTAAAGAATGGGGATGTCTCCAGGGTAGCACGGATACCCTTCAACCGGTTAAGGTAACTGTTCTGGAATTGCAAAGAAAAACAAGCTGTCAGTGCTGTGGGAAGCCTACACAAAAAACGCGCTGTACAGAGCAAACAAAAAAATCCTCTATTCCCGTATCCTGTCTCCGATAGCGCATTCGCATGGAGAGACGCTGAGGGCGAGCATTCCCTGGCCACCCCGGCAGGCCCTGCGCCACAGGCGGCCTCCCAGCCCCAGTGGCCTCCGACGGGCCTCCCTCCAGGAGCGTRTCCTGTCTCTTCAGGGACCCACTCCTCCTTCTGGCCTCCACGGCATCCCGCGAGCTCCTGGGGCTTTAAGTCTATCCAGACTTGCCCATATGCAGGCCAAGGCAAAGGCGCCTGTGAGGGCATCGCTGGGAACAGCCAGGAGGCACCACCAGGGTCTTCCTGGGCCCTTTGGTCATTCAATTCTCAGGTCTGGGCAGAAGGGCGAAACACAGGGACAGGCACGGCAGCTGTCTGGGCAGCGTGATTAAATTGTTTCCACCTGGACTGTGTGGGGCTACTTGGGGGTCACTGTATGCAATAATTTGATGGAAGGACCCTAGCTAGACCAAGGCCATGATGGCGTGAGAGCGTGCTAAGCTCTTGGTGGATAAAACGCAGCCCAGCAGCATCATCCACAGCCCCCAGGGTTGTCCCTGGGCAGCTCTTGTCACAGCAAACCTTTGGAGGCGGCAGTGCCAGGGCCATTCCAGCTGCCACCTTTCATTTGAGGCCTTTATACATTGAGACTTAAAATGGGACTGGTTTGTCAAATAGGATATTTGACACAGTCGGTGTAAATTTTTTACTGCTAAATCTCTTATTCCCCTGGCAATGGAGAGCGGCGCAACTGGGGAGATGCAGATGGCGGGAGCCTGTGGCGCAGCGAGGAAGCGCTCCTGCCTCCCTTCTGCAGGGCGGGCGGCCGCGCGCGGGGCCCCCGGGGAGGGGGCCGCTGCCGACCCCGCGGGCGAGCCCGGGAGGAAACCCTCAGCCCGCCCCCGCACCAGGATGTGGTTTCTCTTCGCCACTTTTCGCGCTATTGCAGAAGAGAGTCTCCCGGGGCGGGGGCCCCGCGGGGCCGAGGGCTGGCGAGAGGCAAGGCAGCCCCGCGGGGAGGAACCTCCCCTCGCGCCCGGCAGCGCCCGCAGCCTCCTCCCGCCACCGCCCCGGCTCACCAGAATGTTACGGTTCCCCTTAGTGAACTCTCTGAAGGCCTCGGTGACTTGTTCCTTTGTCCGCGTCTTCTTGAAATCCCGGTTCACGGTGCCGTCCTCTTTCTGGAAAAGAGGGAAGCGGCATGAGCGGGGGCTGAGCCAGAGAAAACGGCCCCCGGTTTGGGGTGTCCCGGAGCAGGATGCAAACCAGCCTTGTTGGCAGCCAAAGGGTCGTCATGGTGGGCGATAAAAAGTCATTTTATAGCCCACGGATAATAAACCCTCCGTGCCGCGTGCGGCCTCGCATTCCCCCCCGCCTCTTCCCAGGCTCGGCGTGGTGGTGGGGACAGCGGGCGGCCCAGGCTCCGGGGGGACTAGCGCCTCCTCCCAGCCCACCTGGCCCTCGGAGCAGGTCCCCAGGTCGCTCTCCATCGCCGCAGCACCGCCGGGGCTCTGAGATTCGGAGCAACGCGTTTCACCGTCCCGACTCCCTTTGCAGGTCGGGCAGGCAGCGCTCGCTTCCCGCACACAGCGGCTATTATAAAACACCCGTGTACGTGCTCATGGGTTTGCTTCCCTCTGCGCCGGCCGCGTGGCTGCAGTGGTCGCGCGGAGAGGCTTCGAGAGCAGCTTGCTGCAGCGCGGCGGTGTGCATGCGGCGCGCAGGGGAAGCGCGCCGCGCTGCTGCGCGTCTGACGCGCGAGGCCTGATGCCGCGGTGCGGAAACCGGCCCACCCTCTCCCGGGGGGACGATAGATATCAGTTTGGAGAGGTGCCACAGCACTAATTTCGCATGTACGGAGCACCGCTTCCCACAAAGCATCCGAGAAGGGAGATGGACTTCTAAGTGCTCCTAAAAATAAATGAAAACCACAGATGGCTTTTCAGATAAGGCAATCCTCGGCTTCAGGAAAGCCAAAGCGACTCTCCGTAACGCTGCTCCCGTAACGACTCCCTGCTCGCGGTGCCCTGGCCTGCCGGATGCCGCTGCTCTGGGTCAATAGCCACGACATTTACAGGTGCTCCGGCCCCAAGGGGGCTGCGCTCGACAAAGCCGAAATGTGAGGGGGGCTGATAAGGGCTATCGCAAGCGGCCTTTGCCGGCCTCCGCCCCACCGCAGCACTGGCAATCCCGCTTTGCCCCGGCGTCGCCCGAGCAGAGCTCAGGTCGACCGGTTTCGTTTCCAGAGCCGCGGCGCTGCCGGCCAGGTAGCCACGTCCCGACGGGACTTTGACCACGGTGATTTTGTTAATAGCTACTGTTTCTAACATTTTCASGGTGCTCCAAAAAGTTAGGTAAGTGTCACGATCTCCTTTTTGCAGAGGAAGATTTCTATTTTAAAGAGGTAAAACCAGATAKTCAAGGTCGCCAAACGAACTAGGAGCTGAGTAGGGCAAGGGAAAGGGTCTACATCCTCGTTCCCAGTCCTGCAGCTGCCAACTCAGCTTACGGGCCCACGCTGTCCCCAGGGCTGCTGCCTCTCCCTCGTCTTGCGCCCCCTTTCCAGCTCACACACCCAGGGCYGAATCCTGCCCTTCGGGCATGCGCGCAGCTCCCCACTGCTTGCGTGGGAACATGCACAAGTGCTTCTGCATCAGCCCGGCTGGTAGCCTGCAGAGCAACGGCCTCAGGCCACCACTGACAGGCAAGGTGGGTTCCCTCCCGTTTCTCACAGGGAAGTATCCTCAGTAGGGAAGAAAACACAGGGGCACTTGTAATTAAATAAAATTTTCCTGAAATTTCTTCTGAGAGCTCCACAGCAGGCTCGAGATGCTGAAAACCTCTTTCCCTAATGCAGGGACGTGACCCCAGGAACAGGTCAAATGCAGTGACACAGCTCAGCACGACCTGCTCGACAGCCCTTCTTCTAAGCAGGAAGAAAACCAGCCAGGAACCAGTGCAAACTGTTAATGCTTTAGATTAGGGGAAAATAATCCAGAAGCCAAGGGATTTAAGGAGAATCGCAGCAATTAGAGCCTTGATCAAATTAGTTAGCTCCTAGCAGCAGCAGGAGGATTAATCCTGGAGGCCAGCACTTCTCAACACCAATTAAAGGGCTGCCTCACCTCTTTGAAAACATCCACGACCCACATCACACGGTGGTTCACAGTGGCTTTCACCTATGATCGGCTAAAAATGAGGTGCAACGCTGAATGCTCGGCTATTGCTTTTACTTCCCTCCACAGTGTTTGCTGGCCTGTGTGGGAATATGACGTTGTTTCTTTACATTTTTCATTTTCAGTGTTTCACTTGTGACCTGCTTTTGCCGTAAGGCCCACTAAACGTCCCCAGACCATAGGCTGAGAAACACTGCTGGAGGATATATCATGTTGGACTATAAATAGACAGATACTCTTGATTATAGCAAGCAAGCAGGGAGCAGAAACAGTGTACGTGAGTTTCGGTCCCAGCTGGCCCACTCGTTTTTTATATAGCCTGAGTTTTTTAATAAGCACGAGCAAAACAACAGCGCTGGGAACTAGGCAAAGGGTTGTCCTGAGCGGGAAGGGCTCGTGGCACGCTCACGGTGGGCCACCGCACAGGGGGTGCTGCCGGTGGGAGCGGGCGATGCTCGGGGCTGGCGGGGGGACGGGGACAAGCCACTGGAGCAGGCGAGCACCACAGCCACCACTGAAAACTGCTTCTAGGGAGCCGTAAACGACAGCCATGAGGGGCGTGCAGGGGTGCGTTGCATTGCTGCGTGTCCGAAAACCCCAGCGAGGGCTTCTCCTCGGGTTTGGTGGCTTTCTGCGAGCGGCTCGGGTGGATGTAAATGCAATACGAGCCACTGGCCGCGAGGCAGCCCAGAGAGGAAGGCGCCCTCTTCCCCACGTGCAACCGGCTCCGCTGGGTTTCCYGCTGCAGGAGAGAGGTGCCCCTTCCCACCAGCGCCTTCACGTGCAGCTCTGAGCGACCCGCTCCTGCTGGCTGCATTTCAGACCCGTGGACTAACACCTGCATTTGCGAGCTATTTGCCTGGTCATGTCACGGGGAATGCTACCAGAAAATCTGCAAAATCTGCTGTACAGGCTTGTTTGGGGGGTGGCTTCATTTGGTTCATGTCTATCATTTTGACACCAAGATCTCAGGTGAAAAACAAAGTCAGGAGTGCTGCAGGACTTTAAGGCCGCAGACACACAAATGGGTATTCTGGGAAAATCCCGGCTGACTCACAGAGGAGAAAAAAGATCTGTGACCAAGAGAAGGACTCCTCAAACCAACATAAATTTGGAAACCAAGCCTTCATTTCCACTAAGAGCAACTTTTTCCCTGTGCCCTGGCAATTTCCTCGCAGGTTGRAGCTGCTCGGTGGCCGGCAGCGGCCCCGAGGCACTGCCTGGGGTTGCCCAGGGCTGCCCGGCTCCACTCCCACGGCAGCGGCCGGAGCCTGAGTCACCTCCAGGAATGCAGCCACAGCTTGAACAAGCTCCTTCGGCTGCTACGCGAGCTCCATGCCCGCACGCTRCAGCCCTTAGCGCAAGCCATCAATGGGCATATGCCATTGCTTAAGGTCGTGCAAGCTTTCAGTAGCTAACACGTGCTCTCCGCTTACAAAAGCTATCTCCATTTGAGCATCAGCTCAGATACCTCTCACCACAAAATTTGCAGCCCGTTCTCCGCCAGCTYGCCAGGAGAAAAATTCCATGGGCTTCCTCATCTAACTGACATCCAAAGGATCCTGCAGTTATCTCCAGAAATCTGGGAGATAACTGCAGCTTTGAGCAAAAGCATGGCCAGCTTGGGCACAGCTGCTGCAGCGCTACTTGTAGAGTGGGAGCGCTCAGACAAAATTGAGAGAAATAGCTCAAGGGCAGATAATGCAAGCTAAGTCTGCAGGTTAAAAACACAGCTAGGTACTTGCAGAAAATGCAGCTGCTTGTGCTTAAGCGAGAGCTTAAACTTCRTAGGGAGTTTATGAGCTCCACTTCGTAGGACTAAGTTGCTGAATTTTTCTCAACAGGGATCTAAATACAGCCTAGTCACCTTCTATGGCTAAACTCACAGCTCCAGTCAGGGGCTGGCACAGGTTAACACACATTCAAGCTGGGATTTGAATTAATGGCTCAGCCCATTGGCACAACAGCATTGAAAGCAAACAACTCGTTTGAGCCCTCGAGTTGGAGCAGGGCACTTTGCATTTCGCAGTCAGGGGACTCAACCGAGGGGCTGATCTAACAAGATTATGGCTAAGACCGTCCTCCCGTGCCCAGTGGGGCTGCAGTTTCGCTGATGCCCTCAGCTCAGCCGGCTGATGCCCACACCCAGGCTGGGCRCCTGGGTCCGACGGCAGGGACTGGCAGCCACCCTGCCGCCCTGGCTCCCCGGAGCGAGGGCTGGCGGGGCTGCAACGCTGCCGGGAGTCGGGCAGGCAGCGAAATGCAGGCGGGAGGTGAGGGGAGCTTGAACGAGCCGTTTCRCGGGCCAGCTTGCACCGCGCACATAAATGCTGTGACGTGGTGCAGGCGTAGCTGTATCTGTCTGGAGACTGGATGGAGAAAGGGGAAAGGGAGCGTTTGCAGAAACAAGTTATGGCTAGATTTTACAAAGAGACGGTCATGTCGCAGGAGCTGAACTGAGACTCTTTGGTCTCCCTGCAGCGGTGTGACAAGGGCTCAGTTCCCGTTCGCCACCTTCCAGCCTGCCGAGACACAAAACTCCAGGCTGAAAAACCAGCCAGCACGCTTGACTCATTTTGGGCAGAAGCAGCAGTTTTGCTGGGCTCCTTCCCAGAAGCCAGAGGGACGTCCCGATGTGTCACCGGTTTCGCTACGAGCCTGCTCCGTGCGTGTGTGAGTGTGTTACCGAGCTGGTTGCAAAGCGTTCCCCGCCACAGGCGCCGAGTGGCCTCACCTTTATCCCCTCGATCCTGAACCCCAGCGTGGCCGTGGAGCTAATGGTCTCCCTCCACTGCATGTATCGGGGCTTGGTCACCGCCCGCAGCACGTTCTCCTCCTCGGTCGGGGCCTCGGGGTCCACCTCGATCATCTTCTGGTACATGTCCTTCCGCAGGCTCGGCTTCTTCCTGGCCTTTATCAGCTCCTCCTCCAAGTAGGTCCTGCAAAGGGCAAGGAAAAGGTCTGCAGGGTGGCCTGGCCTGCCTGGGCCAGAGAGAGCAGAGGGTGCCCCGTGGTCCCCGCCGCCTGCCTGGGAGGGGAGGAAACCCCGGGGCCGGGGCAAGGGCAGCTGCCCGCCCAGCCCACCTCTGCCGTGGCCTTTAAAGTAAAACAGGCTGGAGCAGCGTCGCGCCGGGACGGCTTATGTCCACATGGGCCAGCGACCGGCTCAGCTTCCCCACAGCGAGGTGGAGGCAGGCCGCTCCAGGCTGCTCTTTGACGTCTTTCGACGCTCAGCAGACCTGAACAACGACTTATTCTCACAAACTAAACGAAGCTTTCAAAACGCGCCCACCCAGATGGCTGACCGTGTGCTATGGAAACCAGCTGGATTCAAGGCGAGAGAGAAGTCGCCAACCCTCGGCCACCAGCAGCGTCCATCGTTCCCTCCGCGGACTGGCTAAAGCTGCTCCTGTGACTTAGGGGCGCTTTCCTGCTCCCTGCCACGCTTGGCCGCCAGCACCGCCGTGCACGGGCTGCTAAGCAGCCTCTTTGCACAGAGAGCTGCTTTGCTGCTGCTTATTTTGCCCATTACGGGTCTGGTTTAACTGGACTACCTGGAAGGGAGAAGCTGCCTGAAACGGACGGATCAGACACAGGGATGCAGCGCCTGCCCGYTGAGCTGAACAAAATCAGCCAAGGAAGAGCCTCCTCCAAGGACCTTCCCGGAGAGCCGCTGCCRGCCACCCCCCTGCAGAGAACTGCCTGCCCCCACGGGGCGTCCCGTCCTGCCCCGCTTGCTGATCCTCCCGCCGGAGAGCTTGGTCACAGTGACAGCTTTCCTCTTCCCATGCAAGCGACAGGAGCTACTTACTCAGTTTCCTGACCCAGAAATGAGCTTCTCTAGAGAAATATTTCTGGAACTTGGAGCAGCCTGCAAACCCAAAACCTGAAGGGATCGTGCCCCCTCCCCGTGGAGTGGCTCTGTGGGTCGGCCCCAAAAGCTCGGAGCGGTGCGCAGCCGCCTCTGGTAGACCCACAGAGGGGACTGGGAGGGGATGGGTGGCCAGCGCAGAGCGTAGTCGCGCAGGGACCACGGCGCTTTTACAGTTACAGAGACCTCGAACCTCAGTTCTGTGCTTCCTTCAGAGCACCACTGTGTGCCAGGACACAGYGAAGTGCTTCACTCTGGAGTGCAGAAAATCATCATCCACTAAATGACACCTCCTGCAGCAATCATCATCCACTAAGTAAGAATTTTTGCAGCTTCCAAACCTGCCCCAGCTCAGCCCTGCAGGTGCCCAGGTCCTCTCCAAACAACCTGGCGAGGCAGGAGCGATGTCCCAGCAGAATGAGGTACAAACGACCCTATCTGCCACCTCCTTCCCCCAAAATCCAAACCGCTCTTCGCTTCCCGTTAGCCATGCCCAGCTCTGCAGGRGAGCTGTGCCCTCCTCCCAGGCTGCCTGTGCCCAGGTCCCAGCTCTGAACGTGCAGTTTACCTCCACAAATCACGTAACATGCAAGGGAAGGCAGACTACGCGGGATGGGGTTTATGTATTTCCCACAGACTCACAAGGCAAACAGGTGTCTTTTCTAGGAGAAGGCATATGATCACAGAGCAGACAGCCCCAGGGCACCATCCCCTTTTAGAAACAATGCAGATAAAAGTGATGAAGGGCTGGAGCTGAGCTAATCGAATCTGTGATTTTGGGGCAGACAGAATAAAACAAGAGCGTGCTCAGAAGTGCTGTCCACGTCACTCAGAAAGCTCGATTTCCTCCTGACAAGAAGAGACAGCCTTTGCCTGTGGCTTGTTTCCTTCCCTCTCCCTTGCTCCAGGTTTTAACCATCACCAGGACCCAAGTCCGGCAAAGCTTCATTTGGGGGTGACTGGGCGAGGCTGCCCCATCCCAAAGCCAGGTCGGGAGGGAAGAAACAAACCTGCATCCTCCTGGCAGGGAGCAGCTGGCTAAGAGGATGGGTTTGATGTTTTGTCAGATGGTATCAGTGAGGAGACAGGTTCAGACCYGACGCCCTCTCTGAGGGCTCTGCTGGACCTGCCTGTGCTGCTTTGCTTCACCATCGCTGGTGCACTGGGCTGTGAGCTGCGATGGTTCATTCACTGCCACACGGTAACTTCCGCCCAGTGGCAGCAACCACACTGGTAACGACTTGAACTACCACAGCTAAAGCCCTGTGGTCCTACCTGCCCAAGCCCTGRGAAACGAAGACACTCTGCCCAGGACTCTGGTTTGGGCGGGCGCTGCCTGCCATCCCCAGTTCCTGCAGGCATGGCTCCACGCTACCTGTGCAGGAAGGGACCTGCGTCCCCTGTGGTGGCATCTGGAGCAGTCGCTGTGTGAGGGGCTGTCCCTGTCCCTGTCCCTGCATGCCAGTGGCACCCGAGGGCCTCCATCACCCTTGGGCCCTGTGCGCATGCGCTGGGAGGGCCACTGCTGCTCTCCCACAGAAACCACCAGCTTTTCCAGATGCACAAGTGTCTCCACCACCTCTGAGCTCAGAGCTGGCCCGGCAGGGGGTTCCCTCGCCTGGGCTGCTTGGGACCCCACAGCTTCCTGTGTTTTGACTAGTGTCCTCCTGAGCTTGGGAGAAGCAGGCAGGYTTCTGCCTTCTTAAAAGCTGCTGTGCCATGCTGGAGGACCCGAACCGGAACATGGAGCGGTCCCCTCCGCTGACAGCACATCACTTTCCCAGCACATGGAAAGTCAGCAAGCGGAGAAGGAAAGATGCTGGCATGTCCTTCCCAAGCCCAGGCTTCCTCATGTCCCTCTTCTCACACCTTCAGGTTAGATTTTTCTTGAAGGCATCTGCAATGCTCAGGAGAGCCTGGCACTAGTACGCTTCAGAGAGTCTTACCTGGGAAATACGTCTGCTTTGAGTATCAGATCTTAAAATCAAACACTGCCCCAAAAGACACTAACCTGACCCCCATTTTGCAGTCCATAACGCAGGGGGAGTCAAATTCAGCCAGCAAATCTTCCATCTGGTTGTATCGCTCCCCATCCTTCACGACGTCCCCATGGTAGGCAGGGACGTAGGGCTTCAGGACATCATTCATCAGGCGGTCCAGGCAGCGCTGCTCTGACTCGCAGTGCTTCTTCAGGATCCGGCCGTTAGCTGCTGCCTTGAAACTACCTGAAGGCGACAAGGGACAACCGGGCACTCACTTTGGATGCGGAGTGATATCATGCCTTCCCAAATGAAGAAGAGCAGACCACCACCACGAAAGCACCTGCTGATTACACCTGTGTCCAAAGCAGTCCCTGTTGACTGGGACTTGGGTGGTGTAACAGGCTTCTGCTGCTGGATTCACATGCAGTATCAGAGGTTTATGGCCAGCAATGTCACACCTTAAACAAGGACACAGGTTATAACTACCTTAGCAATCCCCACCAGGGCCTAGTCCTGGCAAATCACACATGCCCATCTGGGGCTGTGACGGGCAGCTCCTATAGAGCACCCAACACATCAGCTTCATGCCCACCACGTACTTCACGGCAGGTCTGCACCCCATGGTCTCGTCTCTATGCTCATGCCCTGTGAGGGGGGTTTCTCAGAGCTGAGYGGTGCTGCGCACTTCCCTGTGGATCAGCAAGAGG
The DNA here is from genome assembly GCF_003343035.1 of Apteryx rowi. Lineage (NCBI taxonomy): Eukaryota > Metazoa > Chordata > Aves > Apterygiformes > Apterygidae > Apteryx > Apteryx rowi. Next base: position 1,033,183 of record NW_020447963.1, read on the forward strand.
GCTTGCATTTCCCCTGAGCACCACCGCTTTCTGCTGCTAGAGAGAAGAGCGAGATGCCAACAGCAGTAGCAGCAATACCCACAGCTCTGGGGACTCAAAGCACATGGCACTGCACCTCCACTTTACACCACCCAGCATATAGGTAAGTCACTCTCCTGGCCTTGTGTTCCCCTGGAGATGTGAAAGCTCAAATCTGTGAAACTCATTCAGAGTTCAGAAGCAACTCAGGCCAATACAGCTCATTAGCCTAATGTAACGAAGAGACTTTCCACTGCTCTGCCCCGTGGTGGCTCTCGTGCCCATGGGTGAGCTGCAAGGGGGTCAGGGTGCCCCCTTGAACTCTTGGTGCTCCATACCTGCATGTCCTGCTAGCTGGATCCAAGGGTACTTCTTCTTGAAGGACATCACAAATGGGGACCAGTGCACCATATTCTTGATCTTCCGCCATGATTTACTCTAAGGAAAAAAAAAAAATCATGAGGGTGATTGTGATGTATTAAGCTTTTGCTGTCCATAAAGTCACTTGAGGGAGCACATGGATGTTCTGGACAGGGGAGGAGACACCAGAGCCAGCGCAGGATGGAAGACAAACAGAATCTGCTCTTTTCCCATTGCCCTGTGCCAAGCTGGAGTCATTGGGCCTTGATTCCAAATTCAAAAATCACAAGTAATTTCACTGAAGTGGATGGTGTTACAGCTTTGTTCCAGTTGGCTGCTTCTGACGAAGAGGGCCAAGCCATCTGCATTACCTTGCCTTCACTCCCCATGTTCTTCTGCAGGAGCAGTCGGGACATTAACCCATTTTTGGGTACGCACTGCTGCATTAGATTATAATGCACACTCAGCAGGGAAAGAAACCTAGGATTTCTACCAGGCCACAAAACTCCATTCCAGATCCAGCAGGTCAAAAGAGACACTCACATAAGCACGAATATGTTCACCAACTTATTTTTGTTCCCCACTGAAAAACAGCTGTTTTGTTCATTAAATTTTCAATCCATGTGTGTCTGATTTGCTTGCTTTGGCTGATCAGTAACTATATTCTAGAGAACAATTCACTTCTGACATGTTGTATCTCTTGCCAGATAGATTGCACAAAAGTATTTACATTACTTTTAACAAGGGCTGCAGCAGACATGCGAACGCCTCACAGAAACGCGCACGCTTTCCTGAAAGAGGTTTTTCCCTAGATTGTTCTGGGGAACATGCCGCTAATAAAAGGCAGAGGCACTTCTTATCTCGGCACCAGCAGGCGAGCGTGCAAACAACCCGGGAGAACAATACACAACAGTGACAGTGGGAAAATGCCTACTTGCAGAAGAGGAGACAAACAGTCACTTTTGTCCTGGCCACCAGAAGCTACTGAGTTCAGCCGGAAGCACACATATAAATTATCCTCCTTTGCTCCACTTCTAAGGCATGCGAGCAAGCCCTCCACAAAGCCCAAGTAATGTCTTCCTCGTGTTTGCAGAGCCGGCCCCTTCTCCCAAATACTTTGCGCACAGACGGGGAAGGGCCGGCAGCCCTGACCTGCATTTTGGATGTTGGTCCAGGGGAACTCCCCATGCATGAATCTCTGATGGGAACCGCTGACACGYTCAAATGGCTGGAAAGAAGACAGACAAAGATGCCAGGGCGGCCCGTCCTCCAGACGACTGCCCGAGGTTGAGAGTGTCCCAGTGCTCCCCAGCACCTTTGCAGAGTGGCAGGAGCTGGGCAATGAGGTGCCTGAGCAGGAGAGGACACAGGGCATCCCGGTTGCCCAGGCTCCTCCACGCGGGTTCGTTCTGTAGCCCAGCCTGCTTGCTTTGGCAGCAGGGGCTGGGGATGTAGAAGGCAGCTCCCTACCTGACATGAGGATGAATGTTTTTATTTCCAAACAGAGTGCCAGAACTTGTGCACTTTAGCTGTTCTTTGTTCTCCTTTTGGCAGAGAGCAGGAGAGAAGGGGAGGGGGGTCCCCTCCTTTTGTTTTTAAAATAGTAACATCAAGTTCTGACTGATCTCACTAAAAAGGGGGGAAGAAAAAGTCTCYGAGGCAGTTTGGCCTCCAGATGAATGTGACCCACCATTTCTAAAATAAGGAGAAGGAGTCCTCCCCCCGAGCACAGCATCGTAAGTCACTCAGGCCCAGGAAGCAAGCCAAGGCAGTGCCTGTTCCCAAGCCAAGATCTTGGTTTTCGGTGCTTAGAGTTTATAGCTAAAACCTTGATGTACGTCAAAGTGCAAGCAAAACGAAGCCAAGTAGCCCCCAAAGCAGTGCAAGCCCCCCGGTCCCTCTGCCGGTCGGGGTTTTTGGGAAAGAGACGAGCTCTGCTCTGGGCACRGCCCTGGTGGTGCCACAGCTCTGGAGGGGGCCAGCTCCCTGTGCCCAGCAACTCTACTGCTTTTCTCAAAATGCAGGTTAATGGCCCCTGAATCCCCAGGAAAAACAAAACAAGACAAAACACACCTTCCTACTGAACTGAACAAGACAGAAAGCCAGCCGTTGAGCATATCTGCAAGAGGAACAGATATTACGTTCCCATTCTTTTACACTGGATGGAAACATTTTCATCCAGATGCTGCCCAGTTTCTTGCACACCTTTGGCCAGACATTTCCAGCTCAAGTTTTAAGGACGTGGCCAATTTTCCCAGAAGAGTGGCTACATTTTCAGCAACCTCGTGCACACACTTGGGATGTCGGCTTGCCAGATAGCCAGGCCGACACAACAGGGAAGAGGCAGAGACACTGCAGCCTCACGGTTCAGCCCTGCACGGGGTGGCGAGTTCGTCTTAGCAGGGCTGGGGGGGTAATTCTGAAAAAAACACAGCTGCAGAGGACAGTTCAGGTATGAACTGAGATCGCTCAGCAAGCAAGCAAGGCACTTCTATACTTGTGTACGCTTTCACACATGCACAGAGTTTTTTACGGAGATGCCTGAGACAGTTTTGTCCATCTCCAGCCGCTTCTGACTTGCTGGAAATGGGCTACGAGGCAAGCCAGTGACACCCCGGGGGTCACTGGCAATGCTGCTCTGCATGGCCCGTTGCCACCTGGCTTCATGGGGGCATCTTCACGTGAGCACTTCCCAGAGAGAGAAGATGGACTTTGCCTCGTCTCTGCCCTTGCGCAGGATGTAACCCTGGCAGGCATACTGCGGAGCTCGTTAAGCGCATTCTGCAATTCCTTCAGGAGCTGCCTTATTTTTATTTTACGCTTGAGTCCCGTCCCAGTTTTATGAGGGAAAGTTTGCTTCATTAAAAGAAAGTTGTCCTGTGCCCTCAGCCYGAGGCCCATCGCATGTTACTGTCAGACAAGGACAGCTTGTTTTGCAGACCAGCCTGCTGGGACTGATTTGGGGGTGGGGGGGTGTATGTGTCCATACACAGTGTTTGGTTGCTCTGTGGTGGGAGTGCTCAATACGTGGTGAGTTTTGCTAGGGGCAACACCCCTAATAAACTAGCAGCTGCACGACTTCATCTGTCTGCTCCATGGGGCTGTGGACCTGCTTCAGTAGAGATAAGGAGACCGGATCTTGGAGGAAAAACACTGGCTGATGCTTCTAGTGATCCTGTAATCCCGTTTATTTGGAGATAATAACATTCTGCCCAAGTAAGGAGTTACTTTAACAGTTGACCCTTCATACAGCAGCTTCTCTTCTCATCTCTACAGCTTCAAGTGAGATTTTCTATATGGGTGTGTGTCCCCCAAAATGAGTCCATTGAGTATCTGTCTTTCCAACCTCTTGTTTTCCTTTCTTGGTCATCTACAGTTACAGAGGAGCGACATGGCTACACCCTGCAGCCGCATCATATAATCCTCTTCACGAGCTTGCTGAGCTCTTCTGCGGCCGTCTGATTTTATGACCCGAGCTGCTGTCGGTCCTGCCACGTACTGCGAGCAGCAGCTCAGCAACCTCACAGCCATGGATCAGCAGCTGGGTCCTCATCCACTGGGGATAGCTAAAAGTTTACAGCAAGCATCGACCAGCGAAGCCTGCATTTATTCAGGTGTCAGCCCAGGACCACACGAAGGGGAACCACCTCAAAGTTGATGGCTTGTCATCCCATTCATGCAAACTCCTGTGTTGGGCTAGTGCACGTCCCTATGGAAAATCACATCACGAGGCTCACGCTACTCCAGCTTTACTCTACAAGCCATGTGTAGCAAACAGCAGCTCTGCAAGCAGTTGACCGATGCCCCCAACTATGCCCTGCACTATTAACATACAACAGGAGCATTACTGTTATTTACAGTAAAGAAATATTCTTTAACCCAGCCTGTAGAGGACTGTAAGGGCATCGCCTCCGGGCTCTTTTGTAGCTCTTGGTTTATATTTCAAGGAGTTATTTAAGTGTAGGTTCAGAAACACAGGCACAGCTGTACATACATGGAAGAGTTACCTGCAATAACTGCACCAACTCAAACCAAACAATTTTTCAGCATACTGGAAAAAAAGCTTTGCAGTTGATATTACAAAGTGATGTTTTTGGTGAAGGGCTACCTGCACTTCTCATTTGCATGCAATGAAGTAAGCAAGCAGATAGCCCTGCTGAAAGCTGAGCACATTTTCAAATGTTCTGCATGATCAAGGCCTGCGATGTACACCGTCTATGCCTGCCTACTGCACCCAGACACTCGGGTGCTCCAAACTGCCGTTCTCTGGCTTATCTCCTGTGCTGCAAAAATCATGAAGCCATATTGACTGACTGAACTCTTACACACACTGCAAGAGCATGTAACCTATATAACCCGGGAATATGCAGGTGTCTGATGCAATTTGACACCTTTTATTTATAAGCTATTTCAGCACCAGCAATGCTGACTGATTAGCTGTTATGTAGCAAATTATTTAGCGACATTTAGTGAGGAGCAGTGCTGTTTGCGCTAGTAGTCCGCCACGTGGAAATGAAGGTGAGCAACTGTCAAAACCAACTGTAAATATTAATTTTGAAGCAGTTTTTAGCAGCACTCTGCTTCTGCCTGTGCCTTTTTAAAGCTACTTACTAGCTTTCTTTTGCTCATCTCGGCGCGCAGTGCCTAGAGCAGGGGGTGGGATGGGGGCCAGAGGAGTTAAGCCCTCACAGCAAGCACCCGTAATCGGTCAGTGGGAGAGGAGGGCTGGGAAAACAATTTTATCTGCTGCATGTTTAAYTTTACTTATCTGAAGCTGAAAGCAAACTCTAGGCTTTCCCCATCTGTCAATAGAGCTTCATATGGAAAGAACAACATACGGGAACTCGGTGCCAACCCAGAAGGTCAGAGGATATACTATGTTTAATTAGATTAAACAAAAAGTGGCTGATGAGCTCAGTGTTCRCTGTACATTTTCCCTATAGCAGATGGCTTTCCTTTAATGTCTGCTTTAAGGAGACGGGCCTTTCTGAGACTACCTGTCCCCTCCCTTTCCCAGTGTGGACTTTGATGGAATTTTATTGGTATTATTCCCTGTGCACGGAGCTGGGGGGTGCTTTTCCCTTTCCACACACTGAGCCAGAGAGATATGCGGTAACTGATTTAATTTGCTGAAATTACAGTTTCCTATGGTTTTACGGGACCAAATGTTCCTGGAAATAGCTAGAGCTGGACTTGTACTTCAGTATTTTTTATTAACTAGAGCATACTCCATTAGAGTCAAGATTATGCAGCTGGGGCAGGGAAGAGCGAGAGCAACTTTAAAGAACCTCAGAAGATCTTGAAATAGCCTAGGATCAGAAGGGATGGAGGAAAACGGAGAGGAGACAGCGGTGAGAGCCATCCCGTAGAGTCACCATCTCCTCATCGCTTTCACCGGCTTCGGGGGAGTTGCTGCAGCTCAGGGCTTTTGAGAGGTAGACCCTAAATATATTTCCTTCAGAAAAAGGGAATGAAGAGCACAGAGATGAAATCACATCCATGGTGAGGGCAAACCTGGGGTCACTCCCAGCTCCGCTTTTCCGAGCATCCCCATTTGGGCTTTGGGAATCAAGCCCTTTCCCCAAGAAGCTGAGGCAGGAGGGAAGGCAGCTCGCGGGCAGCCTGCCGTGGGGCCGAGCCCCGCTCGCGGCGCACACCGACGTTCACCAGCCCCCAGCACCTCTTGCACAACCGAAACACCCCGGTGGGTGGCCAGGCAGCTCCGGCCTTCCAAAAAACCCACGCAACCGGAGCAACAAACCCGCCGCTGCCCGCGGTCTCGTCCAGAGGAGCGGAGCGCCGTGCCAGCCTGGCACCCCGGCCCCTCGGAAGTGCTCTGGGGTGCTTCGTTCACAAGTCTGGGGTTTTAGCAAGTAGCTGCTCATTCCCAGAGTCTCACTGGTTTAAAAAAAAACCAAAAAACCCACAGCTGAGAAAGGCAGACTTTGCACAGGAGAGTCCTCTTTTTTTAATAAATAAATAAGCGACAGGCGTGTTTGCCCCCAGAGTTCATTTTGTGTCAGCCTGTTTGGAGGCCATGCRCTCGCAGCCAAGGAAAAAGAGGCCATTTAGTTTTCCATGTTTAAAAGAATGACTGTGTTTTCTTCTGGTCTTTAAAAAGCAGTTAAGGTTTCCCTAGTGATGATTGTTTCCCTTCACTGGGAAAAACCTCGCAGGGCCAGYGGAGACAAGAAGGGCAGCTTTGTTCGCTGTGCTGGCTGCCGCCACCACCACCGCCACCACCGCCGCCGCTGCCGCCGCCGCGCACGGGGCGCCCATGCAGCCCTCGCAGGTAGCTGCGGGCAGCTGCGGCTGCGCGGCTCCCTCCGGCAAGCGCCCTCGCCAGCGTCGGCCCGCAGGATCCCAGCAGGAAGCGTTCCCCAGGGGTGCTCTGCAGGGCGGCCGCTACGGGGTCGCGGAGCCGAGGCTCTGCTCCGCTCTGCTCCCTCCTCGCTGCTTTAGAGGGGACGTTACGGCCCCTCGAGGGCCGCCAGCCCTCCCGTCCCTCTCTGTCGGCTTTAGGGCAGCAGCAGCAAGAGCCCAAGCGATTGCTTCGGTGTGCGCACCGTTGTGTCCYGCCAAGAGCAAAGATCTGGGGTAGAGGGTCATAGCGACAAAGTTCCTGCCTGCTCTGCGGTCTACAAGAGTGATACAGGAGCCCTGATGAAAATGCGTGGAAGCAGGAACATCTGCTTGGCTCATCGAAAAAATATTCCAGTGTATTGGAAAAAACAGGAGCTTGTCGCAGGCTCCCTCTTCCTGCTTCTGATGCAGGCGAGAAGAATTAGAAGCAGAAAACGCAGATATGTAAGAAGCCGTTCTTCAGTTTGACCTCCCCTATCACAATAGAAGGAAACGTAGTGGTTGTGGGAGCCAGCAGAGCATAAGTCACCCATAGAGTATAAGTACATTTGCAACGTCACCCTGCATTTTTCCCCCCTCACACAAAGCACACGCACGCCGTAGGAGTGCTACGCTGGGGATAGAYGTTACGGGATAGACATTAAGGCCATTCTCAGGGTTAATTATGACCGAAAAGAGAGGCAGCACTAAAATCTCTCTGTCCAATTTGGCAAAGAAGGAAAGAAGCCAAAAATGCCTAAGTGAGAACAAAGGCAAACCCAGTATTTTGAGCTCAGAAGAAACCAAACCTCAACCCTAAGATTCTGTCTCCACAACGCATTTCTTCCTGATGAAGAGTCTTTATTTCAGTAGCTGAAAACTTCCTAATACAGATCAGTCATAACTGACTTTCCAGTAAAGCTGGCTGAATTATTAATTGCAAGCATTAGACAAGTTCAGCCTGCTTTCCTGAGTGGGAACTGATCCAGATCTCTGGAAATGTATTTGTTGCTCATTAAGTACATACAAATTAGTTTTGTTAAGCAATTTTCAGCTTAGAGAATGTAAGTGAACAGTTCAGAAATGGCTATTCACTTCTGGTGGACTGCTATTTAAGTCATACAGTGCTTCTTCCTCTGCAAGCAGACAGCTTTTAAAATCCAGCAGTTTAGAAAAATACTTGCTGGTTGGCAAAACTGGGTCTGAGTGCATTTATTCCTGACAGGAGTCCAGAGGACTGCAGCCCATCTGTGCAACACGCTTGTGAACAAGGCCGTGAGCAGCGAGATCAAGCAGACACTGACTCAATGGCCAGCTGAGAAATGCAGCATATTGTCCAAAGATCTGACCCCGTATCAGGCAACTCTGTCATCAGCTTTGATGGAAACTGCTCCGTTTCCATCACAGAAAGAGTCTGGAAGAGATTCGGTTCCTAAAAATGAGAGCAGAGAGTCTAGGTGGGCCGTAGTTTGGTGGGGTGCTGCTTTTCTACAGGAGGCAACCTCAGCATAAGCAGCTGAGCTTTGTATGGGGAAGGAGCCAGGTGGGCAACACAGGTGCTCTGACCAGGAGGAGACAGTAAAGTCCCAGTTATTTCCAGTCCAGGTTAATTACACTGATAGATACAGTTATCCATATGACACAGTCTACTTGAACACCTTCCCTACATTTTGAAGGCACATTTTTAGGGATTCCAGCAAAGACACTACATTAACAGTCTGCTTAGAGGCATTTTGGGCCAGGGACACCAAACACAGAAGTAACCTCAATGGGTGGAATAAGGGAGCTTCTAATAATTATTTTCTAAGTCTGATTTCTCCCTATATACTTCTGGATGCAATACAAAATGGCTCGGGAGTTGACTGGTCTATTCTCTTACATGTGTGGTGAAGTGAACTGTAATGTCCGGAAGTAATGCCCAAAAGCAAGGGCATTTTAAGTGCATTTCCTCCCAGTTCAAGGCCCACATCAGATGTGTGCTGAAGTGGGATGATATACCATTCATCTGTTTAGCCTGATATATTAACGGGCAGGGTGGACAGGGGCCAGACAAGGCAGCAACTGACTTCTAGTGCTGCTGTAGCCATCTGAAGTATTTACTTCGCTATCAGCACTGAGGCACATTGATATGGACGCTGTAAATATGATACTCTAGAAGCAAAAAGTTGGTAAGCACTGACAATTCACAAGCACAGTTATGCAAAAACAATGCTATGAAGCAATCTAAAGGAGAAGCTGGATGCAAAAGGCCTGACTTTTAGACTTGAGCCTGTCTGTGGCATCAGCAGCTCCCAATGCTTTTGGATGCAGAAAACATTTCCTTTGCTGTTCCCTTGCTCTGGTATCTCACGGAGCTAGCTCACTGCTGTTACACTATTTGACCATAACGAAATTTCACTTTATGGTATATATGACTGAGAAATGCTTCTCTCTTCCATAAAGAAGTGAAGTGTTAGTGGTTTAAATGCTTTAGGCTGGCAGGGGGGTAGGCAGAGATGGAAGGGAAGAAAAAAGGGCAGGGCAAAGGCTGTGAAAATTTGTTTAGAATTTTTTTTAAAAAAATTAGTCATAAGCCCTGAACTTACCTGCATTTACTGAGTATATGAAGTGTAAAAAGCTGATTAAAAAGAGCAGTTATAAGTTTCATAAACATGACTAAACCCTAAAGCTGAATGTTCAACAGGCGTGACCTTTTAATTCCCCTTCGAATCAGTTTAGCCCTTTTCTCTTGGATTTGGAGTCCCTCACGTTTGCACAGCACCTTGAAGGTTCAAAGCGCTATTCGGAGTTTGATCGCCTCTCCCGCTTCGGCGCGGGAGCTGCGCAGCCTTTGCCGAGCGGCTTGCGGAGTCTCCCCTTGCAGGGGGGCAGCCGGGCGCCCCGGCCCCCTCGGCGGCCGCTGGCCAGCTTCCCGCCGGGGACGGAGAGCCGACGCGCCAGCGCGGCCGAGCGAGAGCGCTTGGTCTGCCCCGTCAATATGTTGCACGGATATTAGCAGCCTTTGAGGACTGCATGGAGCATCAGCAGAAATTTTTTCTCTGCTTCCCTTGATTCTCAGAGCCGAAGCACCGCGCACGCCGTTTTAGTTATGACTCATCCCAGACGCCGGCTTTAGCAACACACCTAGCCCGCGGCAGGGCTGGGCTCGCACCGCCAACGCCGCGGCGTCCTGCCGGGCACGCAGGCGCCCCGCCGCCCACGGGGGGCGGCTGGAGAGCCGGGCTCCAGCCCAACTGCGCGCTGGCGGGGTGAGCGGGGTGAAAAAGAGGATTTTGGCTGTGAACGCCCACGAAATTGAGGAAGAACCGGGCTGCGCGCTGCTGCTGCGGTGTAAACATCCCTCGTCCGRCGGGCACCTGCCCCGGGCGCGCGAGCGCAACGCCTTGGCAGTGCCAGCTGCGGGGATCCCGGGCGTTCGGCCTCCGCTGGATCCGAAGAGGAACCCGAGGGCAGGCGGAGGAATTTGCTGCCTCGGCGCRTGTTTATGGCCTTCCACGGGGTGCCAGGGGGAGGAAGTGGTTTCTCTGACCCGAAGGGGAAACGCTCATCTGAAACAGGAAAATGGAACTTTCTTTTGAGCGTTAATAATGGAAAATCATGCCGGCAGCCGCTCCTTGTACATTCCCTGGGTGCACGGCAGGGAGCCGACAGTCAAGGCCACGCAGGGGCAGGCAAGACCATGCAGGCTCGTYGTTTGAGAAGAGAGAGATGAAAAAGCAAATTGCTTTTTTAAAATTTTTTTTAAAGTGAAATCGTTTCTGAACTAAATATTTTTTTAAAGAGGCTATTTTTAAGATGAGCAGCATAATCCAGACAYGCGGCATGGCGTGGAGTTTAGGGACCTCACTCCAGCGCCAGTCTCCAAGTACTGCTTTAGCAAGCAGCAGCCTCTCTCTGAGGAGCTCCAAGAGAGCGCAACTCGTTTTAAAGAAGCAGAAGTTACAGGTTGCATACTAAAATCCAGATATTCTTCCCCGAAACAATGCTGTTCAGTTTTAAGAGGACACTCAAGCCATTTTCTGGTCCAAAAAGGAGGAYGAGATGAAGGGTAGGAGGCTGTTATATCTAGCCGTATAATCGCTACGGCGCTGGCGGAAGCGATACAATGAACCCATTATAAACATGGGTGTAACGAAGACAGGGTTTAGCTCATTGTGCCTTCGCCTTTCTAAATATACTTTGTGCTGGGGGAAGAGCAAGGGAGAGGAGAAACGAGCACGGGGAACACGCCAGGTTCTTGGGAACGGCAGGGGTTTTCAGCAACACCCGAGCCCACGATCTCTGAGACACTCTCTGTGGGCAGCAGGCAGTTTCTGCAGTCCTCCTGCGGCAGAAGGCTATGTTTAGCTCTGCTTGAAAGGGTGATGGAAGCAGAAGAGGAGGTAGAAAAATTTAGTCATCTTCTCCCCTCAGACGTTTTATTGTTCATCTGCCTCAGCAGCACGTGAAGGACTCAGTCACTAGGTCTCTGGCCCCTGTTTTGTTTGTTTGTCCAAAAGGAAAAAAGGGGAAAGGAGGTTCCTCCCATGAAGCGGCCGATCTGCAGTGAGCGGGGTTGGACGGGGGGAGCCAGCGGTTAGCGGCCTGGACCCCATGCACGGAGAGGCCCCGGCCTCGGCTGACTGCTGCCGAAAACCGGGAGCGCTGTTTGGAGGGAGCAGGAGGAGGCCGTCCCCGCTCCCCGCTGGGGGAAGACAGCCACGGCACCGCAGCGTCACTTCCTCTCGCTCTTGCTCTCGCTCTTGACGGCGGCGAGAGGAGCAGCCTCAGCAGGCGAYGTCGCAGAGCATCCTGCGCCACCTCCAGAGCGGAGATGTATTTCGTTTCCCCCTTCAGGCAGCTCGTACCTGCCCTCACAGTAAAATCATCTGCTGTATTATAACGCACAGCTCGCGCTTCAAGTGTTTTCTTGCAGAAGGGCACGGGAAACCTTGCYGTCTAAACCACAAGTCCAGCTTGGACGTCCTCCATTCCCCAACACAGAAAGACCAGAGTCAAAGCAGTAACTACTTTTGGGCTGATATTAGTAAGCTAACAAGCCACTCTTGGGTTCAAGGAGTCCTTATGGTGAGAAACTTTTGCCAAAACCGGGTTGCTCTAACGTTACTGTAGGAAAACTTGGGACAGGGGGTGACGCTGCAGCCTCCGGAGCCAGGAGAGMCCCTTGCACTGCACGGCACTAGCGCAGTTACCTGCACCTCGGTGCTGATGCTGAGGCACTGCCTGCACYGGGAGAGCGCGAGCAAAAAGCCCCTGAATGCCAGCGTGACCCRTAACCAGACTCCTGGGCTCTCTCCACTGCACGGGGTCTTGGAGGGTTGGAGGATGGGAAGCCACTACCTTATCGCTGCCTTTTCCCCCTCGGAGAGCAAACCCGTCGGTGCGGTGGTGGCCCGATACATTTTACAACTGACATGGGGARCGTTTTTTGGAGGTCTCAGCAGGCACCCAGATGGCCCACAGCTTCCTGTTGCTTCAGCGCTACTACAAAGCGACATAAATAGGTCTTCATTCTTTGTTGACGCTTGGTGCTGTACAGCAAAACATGCATTGTTAACCTAAAAATAGGAAACGCTGTGGCAGCTTTGAAGAAATTCAGTGTTTTTCCTGTACCGATAGAAGCACAATGGCCGAGCGCCAGATGCCTCTGTCTTGCTTTGAAGGCTGATGAAATTCTTTGCAGAGCTCATAAATTACGGCTTTGTTAGCACCCGGCGAGCGCCAGTGACACCAGCAAGCCCTGGTATTTCCTTATTCTCGCTCACCACGCTGGTAAGGGGCGGGTGGGGGGATGCTTAATGTTGCATTTCATCACTGCACCGAAACGGACAGTCCCGCTTGCCTATCGCRGAGCCGAGCGCGGGCGGAGGTTGCTAAGACACCATGTGACGCACAGCCGGGCCCCACTTCTATATTTTTCCATTACACGGTGTTGAAGCTTGCAGAACAGGAGGCAGCTTTCTTGAGAGCGCTATCGAGAGATCAGCAAGACGCCGTAGGATCCTGCAGGGCACGCCGGGCGCTACTTACACTCCGGTTAAAATCAGCCATGTACTACGGAGCCAGAAATGTGTCTAGTTCAGAATGAAAGCAGGTGCCTATTTCGGACCCGGCTTATAAAATGACACCCGTGCTACTACGCTTCTCTGAGGGCTAGTATAAAAAAGTCAAGGTATTGGAGGGAAGGCTGTGTCTCAGGGTCTTGGCCATGCTTGCACRCACTTTCGGCTTGCAGCACATGTGGAAAGGGCCCTGCTAGCTACAGCTTCATCAAAGCTCATGTGGGCAGAGCTTCTTCCCAGGAACCTTAATCCACTGGTTTTAAACTCTCCCTGGGTGCGAAGGGCTTTGCTGGGGCTTACGTGTGCCCGCGGGACAACCCCAGCTGCCCTGCAGCTGCCAGGAGACGCGGGCGCCGGACGGCAGCTCAAATCATGGCTTGTCTGTCACCTGAGGCAGCTCCGAGCTGAAGGGCCCGAAGCATGAGTTACGGAAAGCCACCAGCCCCAGCGGCTTATGTCGCTGTTAACCTCCCCAGAGTCTCACAGCCTGACAGCTGTTGGCCATCGAGCCAGTTTTCGGAGGCGCCTGCTGTACCAAGCACAACTCAAGCATTTCAGAGGACAGAAAATGCTCCCGAGCAGTCCGACTAACTGGGTACGTACGGCTGCTCTACACCTCTCCCCACGGTGCGATTTCACTGTGACAATTCAGGATTAATGTGCTGGGGCTATTCTGTCCTCTCCAGTCCGGTTCGTGCGCTGCGTCAGCGATCCTCTTGGTGCCTCCCTGGCACGCGCGGAGCTAGAAATCTTGGCATTTCGTTTCCCTGCGAGGATTTTCTGCCCTGCAGGGTTGTTTCCACTCATCAATTCTAGGTACGGAGGAACTACAGAGAGGTGGCAGCTGCCGTCGAAATGCCACCGTGCTTAGCAGCATGCTGACAYGCAGCCTGCCAGGCCGGTCCTCAGAGTCACCGACAGGCAGCTGGACGTARAATTAAAGTTTTAGTCCAGTGGTATTGAATCATGGTCTCAGAAACCTCCCCTTCCTTAAGAAAGAAAAGGAAAAAATGGACATTTTGAAGGTCAAGAGTTGCCCCTGTTGATGGTTAGGAAGGAAGCCACAGAAAGGCAATTTTACCTGTGGGGGATCTCTAAAAGTTGCCTATACATGCCTTGCAGATTTCCTGTCTGAAAGGCAAGGCCATTTCTCTGCAGAAAAGTGCTGAGACCTTCACAAGGTCAGGCAGAATAACGGCAAGACTGAAGCAACTAGAAATCACRAGTTGCCTTTTAATACTTTGGCTCAGAGCTGGTTATCTTTTGGCGACTTTGCCTAGCTCCACTGCCTGGCTGGGTGGCACTCTCAGGACTCACTGTTTGGCCTGTGAAGGATGTGACCCTACMGTCTGGGTGCAAGCAAAGTGACAAATACGTGCAACATCACACGGGCTGCCAGGGCCAGGGCTCTCCGGGARTGCAATGTTAGAGACTCCTCGGCCTCACAAGGAATGACAAAGAGAGATTTGCAGAAAATAAGCTGGCCTGCTTTGCAAATGTACTGTTCCTCTCRCATGGAAAGCTACTAATAAAAGCAATATTTGCATTTTTTGCATAGCACCATTTCAGATTCGCTGTTCCTTCACCTGCACAACATCAGGGCTCTTTGCATTTAAAGCAAGTCAGGAAGCTATTGATGAGCAAGTAGCATTCCCAGTCTTACAGCTACAAGAATTACTTGAAAGACTTCCATTTGCCACCTCTTAGAGGAGACAAGGATCTTCAGACAGCTGCAGCCACAAGCCAGCTGAGTCCCAGCGGCAGCACCATTGACGGAGGAGGCTCATACGTTGCCAATACTACGTTGCCGCTAGCATGCGGGGCTGATCAGGGACTTGTTCCCAGGCGACAGCTCAGGAAGAAACTGAGCACAGGAGGATTCAGCTCTCCTGAACCAGATTCTCTGAAACAGCAGAGCAAAACTACACCTCTCTGCCTGCAAGTGCTCTCACTGCTCACCAAGTGCCAGGCCAAAACTGCTATTGCCGTCCCAGGGTTAGCTACCAACAGCACAGCGGCACTTGCAGAGCTCTGCACAACAGCTATGCAAATATTATGGCTAAATCCTCTCTGTTCTTAATCACAAATCTAATTGACTATGCAAAGTTGGTGCTGTTCCCAAACACCTTGCTAATGACTATCTGGCTGGCTGCTGCTGCAGCTCGCTCACCTCTGGCTGACAGAAAGGCCGGGATCCTCAGTGAGCCTTAGTACCAACTGGGTTAGCTAAAGCTGCAAATCAGGAGGGCAGATTTAAAAATCCTGCAAGAGCTGAAGCTGGATTTTAAAATGTGAGCCTTGTTGCCCAGGCACTGATAGGACAGCAGAACCAACCCTCCTCCCCCCCCAGATTACCCTAAGGGTTTCACCTGGGCCCATTACTTGGCTAGGCAAACAGCAGCACAGGTTTGTCCCTCTCCCGTGTGATTGTGTCGGGGTATGGGCACAAGCAGATGCAAGTGTCCTATTTTGTTCAGMTTGCTGAACAAAACTGCAAGCGTTTTCGATAGTTGCAATCAGTCATTCTGGAACGGAGAAGTGYATATGCCAGAAATGGTGTTTTGCTAATGAACTAAGATATTTTAAATAGCCAGGGTGTTAGAGGTACTAACAAAAAATGTGTTGATTCCTACCTGTGAGGTGATTATTAGTGATGGAGACTGATGTGCCAGACAACCAAGAAGTGATCACAAGTCAGTGACTAGCACATCCTGGAGAACAGCTAGATTTTGCGGGGAGGGAAATTTTGGTTAGCTGCAGAGAGACCTAATTACACAAAGGGTCACCTAAAGCATCAGGAAAATGATGGCTACGGCAATTAGTTAACAGAGTCTCATTTGAAAGATGCAGGTCCCATTAACGGGGCAGGAGGGTTCATTTGAGTCCGAAGGAAAGGAAGAGAAGTACGAGGAGAACTGAGGATCAGGACGAAATCACTGGGGAAGCTTCAACCGCATTTTAGCTACAGAGTAATAAGAGCTGGGATTTGGGATTAGCAGCAGAGTTCACTGAGTGTGCTCTCATTTTCGAGTGGAAAGTTTTAGAAACAGGCGTCCAGGTAACGCGTACATGGAGCACACCCTTTTGCTCCACAACACTGTCGCTTCCTTAGATCGGGAAGAGGACAACACAAGAAGTTATCTGTTCTGAGGGACTCATCTTGAGGGCTGGGTTTAGTGAGTCAGTACTAGGTCTAGTCGAGTCTCCCATTCCCACCGGAAAATATGAAAAAAGTCTGCTCAGGCAGGCCTGCCCTTTGTGCGCAGGTTCAGCTTTGAGGTCCAGGGCGATTCTGGCGCTGCGCTCTGCTACCAGGGCCCTCAGCAGCTTCTGCGGCATGCTTTGGGCCGCAGACGGAAAGGCCACGCGCTGGGGAAGGCCGCACCGTGGCAGTGGGGCACAGGAGAGCAGCCCATGCGTCGGAAAGCACGTGACCAACCTGCCCCAGACGAGTTTCCCATTGCAGAGGCCTGTTGGCAGCACTTTTAGGAGCTGCTCCATGCGTGGGACTCCTGGAGGATGGAGGTGCATTGACTGGCTATAATTTAACCCTCTTAGCGGTTTCAGCCCATCTGAATGAAAGCCGTACACGCGACTCGCGCCTCGGCGCCGGGAGAGAGCTGCCACGCCAGCCTGGCGCCCCACGCTCGGGAGCCGCTGGCGCTTGGCTGAGAGGAGGGAGGAAAGACAGAGAGGGCATTAAAAGCCCCGCACGCCCCTGAGGTGACTCTCCTTGGACACCCGCTGTTTCCCAGGCTCGTTCCCCGAAACGAAAGCCCTGGGTCTGAGAGACCACCTCCCCCTCCTGGCAGCGGCCGACCGCGGTGGTGGGGCTGAGGCAGCGATCCCCTGGCCGAAGCCAGGCCTGGGGCTGCTCAGGCGCTCTCTCGGCCGCAGCTGGGGCTTGCGCTAGTCGGTACCAGAGCTGCGATTACTTGAATTAAAAGAGCATTTTGAAGCCACGAAGGGGCCCGTGGTGCGTTGTGCCAGGTCCCCTGGGCACAGGCGGCCAGAGGGATTTCCCCTCTCCGAGCCGCCGCTTTCCCCAGAGGCGGCACTCGCCTCTCCCACCCCGCTCGTTTTCCGCGGGGAGGACGAGGCGGCGGGGGACGTGCCCGGCACCACGCCGGCCGTCTGCAGCAACCGCGAGGGCCGAGACCCAGCCCGGCTGGCGCTCCCCGCAGGGCCGGGGCCCGACGGCCTCCCCGCGCGCGGCCCGCGCCACGCTGCCTGCGCCCGCGGCCAGCTTCGGCCCCGCTTCGCCAGCGGCCAGCATTTGCTGCACTATCGCTTTGGCACACTCGCTCCTGCCTTGGCAAGACAGGCCAGAACTAAACTTTTCCATTGAGACGGGTAAACAAAGACTTTGCTTTTTCCCCCGTAACAAAGTTTAGCCCAGGAAGTCACATGAACGCAGCTGCGTCCAGCACGTATATCCAGAATGGCTCGAGCTCCTGGCGGCATATGGATATTCGAAGCCTGACTCTGGACACAGCTCTGCCCTGGAAACGCAGCCCCATCAGCGGATGGAGCCGCACCGAAAAGATCCCGTCCTTCCGTACACAGGCCAAATTTGACTCCTCGTCGAAGCATGTCCCATGGCACGCAACACTCATCACGGCGGACACGCTGTTAGTAAGACCTTCCACGCCTGCCGCACGCCCCGGCTCTCCAGTCCGCTTCCRATAACCTCAAACGCCTCTTGGGTTTGCAGCCGTGCGTTAACCCGCTGCACCACTGTCCCCGCCACCAGGACGCTGAACCACGGCTGCGGGATCTCCTCTTCCGCGCCAGGCCATCCCCCACCCCGGCYGGTGGAAGAAGGCTAGAAAAACACCCCGTCACATAGCCGGGCTTCGGCGCGCGGGCAATGAGCAGCTTGCCTCCGAGGCTGCGAAAACACTGGGATTTACTGACGGTCATTTTCTGCCATTAGAGCAATAAATCCACTTGACAGTCAGCCAAAATGCCAGGGAAAAGAATGTGAGCTGAGGGAAAAAGGAAAAAAAAGAAAGGCGCTATTGGACTGAAGTATTTTCCAGCACTGTTTAGAGGCACTTCTGAGCACAGCAGCAATCAGTCAAAAACCCTGTCACCTTTGAACTCCGGCCAGGCTGCCCCTGAGGTTACTGTGCTTTCCCTGGGCTTCCTCGCCCTGCACAGAGCTTTTCACATTTCAAAACACCGGGAAGTTTATCCTAAGCACTTCAAGAAGGCGGCGAATGCAGTGCATACCCTTTCCCCTTTCCAGCGAGGGAAGGCAGAGGCCAAAAGGGGAGGAAGTTCAGAGGAGGCAGGACAGCAGCGCAAGCAGCTGACTCAGCCGTCGGCTCGCTTATGCCCAGCTGGCTCTGCCTTGCCATCTGTRTTTTGCTTGCTTTAAGAAATCCTGGAAAATTATTTTAATTAATCCCCTTAGTACTGCATCCCCACTTGCACTCCCTCTCCTTCTCTTGCCTTTTTGGTGGGCTTTTTGGGACATTTTCCAATGGAGGACATCATCCCAGTAACCTCACACCTACATGTGGGAAAATGCAACACACACTGGCCGGGCGAGCAGGTCTGCGGTGGCTCTGCTTATCCTAAACCAGGATCCCAGCCGTTGACTGCAAAAGTGCCTTCTGCAGAGGTTGCTGACAGCTGAGATGATCCAACACTTTGCAATCATCCTGCTGAGCACGCAGGAAATTCTCAGCCCCCG
Source organism: Apteryx rowi (assembly GCF_003343035.1). Lineage (NCBI taxonomy): Eukaryota > Metazoa > Chordata > Aves > Apterygiformes > Apterygidae > Apteryx > Apteryx rowi. The sequence goes on from NW_020447963.1 coordinate 1,051,666, forward strand.
TAAGGGGGCTGTCCATGTAAATGCACATAATTTGCCCCCATCTTATTGCCGGGAAGAGCGCCTTTTTCTTTTGGCTTTGTGGATAGTGAAGCCTTTGGCTGGAGCACCATGAATAATAACATTTCCCATGGAACTGGGAGCTGTTGCCACAGCTGGATTCCCCCGCGCCGGAGTCCTCTAACATGCCCTCGTGTTGCAACAAGCCCTCGCTGCTTGGCTGGAGTCAGCGGCAGGCAAGTCAGGAATTCGCACTTCACTGATAGTTTCTTATGGAAACAAGCTGTCAGGTCTGCACAGTCCGAGCTGATAGCTACCAGTTGTGCTGCGATCTGCAGGCACGCAGCCTGCTCCTGGTGGACAGGCAGGATCCTGAGACGGACAGTTACTTTCCCCACATTGAACAGACATGTGTTTTTATTCTGCATGACCCGATCCCACCACCCCATTTTGGCAGCTGCTAACAGAGCAGCTAACTCCCTAGGTCAGTGCTTGCTCTGTGTAACTAGGGACTATACGGCCGCATAGCTCAGGGCTAGAAAATTGGCTCTTTCATGACAAGCATTCCCAGCTTGTGCTCGGGGACACCGAGATCCCAGGTTTAATCCCTGCCAGACTAGCAGAGCGCTCATGTCACACTAAGTGCAATGGTCTGTGCAGCTTTCGAGGATCTGTGGTCAGCACCGAGCTCTCCTAAAGCGTGCAAATCTGGTCCCCAATGCAGCAGCCAAACAGCTGCGCACCCCCTACACACTGGCACAACCCCAGTCCTTCAGGGACTGTGCATGCTGCCGTCATGACTTCTTGCACCAGGACTTGCCTTGAATAACCATTAAGCAGCATGCACAGTGGTGATCCTGTACAACAGGATACCTGAAAAACAGCCCTCTAGAAATATGTACCAAACCTAGCGTAAGGAGCACGTCATAGACGAGCACTCCTAAGGCTGGGCACGAATTCCCTTCTTGGGGCTGGGTGGAAATTCAACTGCAGAAGTGAGATTCACGGCCGGGAGCAGGGCAGCAGCTCAGCAGCGCTGGCACTGCCACCCGAGTCATGGGCTGGCCGTGGGATGGGCAGCCTCGGAGGAGCGMGCGGCTCAGCCCAGGGCGGGAGGCCCATCTTGAAGAGCACGAAGTGTAGCAACAGCTTTTGCAAGACATGTCCAGGAAGAGTTTATTGAGAGGGGAYGGGGTCAGACTACCACAATTCACCGCTGCTTTCGGAATTCAAGGCAACCCCAGGACTGCGTACTTACATTTGTGCTTGTACGTTGCAAACTGAGATCCATAGCGACAGCACAGCTGAGGGGAAAGGAGAAATCAGCCCTTCTTGTCTTGGTTTCCGCTCAGCCCTGGCGACTCCCGTAGTTCTTGTTTGTTGATGTAACAGGGACTGACTCAGTGGGAACAAACCCTCAGGGAAAGGTCCTTCTGAAATATTTGTTCCTATTATTTACTCTGCGGCTTAATCAGGCATCTCTGCAGAATATCAGCGAGTACCTCCTCTCCCCATTTACTGAAAATAAGGTCGTTGCCGCTGATTCATTCACAAAGAGCTTCCCAGGAACCAGAAGGCTGCAGCAAAAGAAAGCGAGCCCCTGTCTGTAACATCCTGCGGCTGTCACCACCAAAAGCACATGTTTTAAGTGCTTGAGCCTGAAGGCACGAGCTCTTTTTCTGGGACTCTCTTGCAGACCACAAACGGGGACACACAAGGATGTACATTTGTCACTGCCTCTGCATGAAAAGTCAGGTGGTGGTGCACTGCACATCCCCACCACATGCATCTGCGAGATGTACTAGCAGGCACAAAGCCCGGACAAGGAAATGTCAAGATTTGGGTTCATTCTTCCAGTCTGATGCAAAGCTTCCTTTGAACTTTAGGCTTTTCTTTTCACTACTGAGAGCTAACATCTGCTATTTCTATGGGATCCAGGGGAATCTTTGCAGGAGCAACATAGCAAAGAACCATTTAGCACAGCCACATTTCCAAACTATGGGGCAGCCATATTAAATTAAGCTTTTTTCAACACACATACACACAAGAAGACTGGGAAAGGCAGAGGCCCCCAACTCCTGAAGAACTTGAGCTTAATATTAGTGTCTTATGTGAGTGACATTTTTTCAAAAAATAAGCAGTCGGTAAAAATCTGGCCCCAAAAATCACCTCAGTCACCTCAATCAAAGTTCAGTTAAGTACTTTCAGACTTAGACTGTATTTGCTTCTGTTAAGTAATGCAAACATGCCCACCCTCAAATCTAGAAGAGAGTCAGTGGCTTGTGTGGAAAGCTGCCCTCCGCCTGCCCCATCCCTCGGCGCCCCCCACCACGGCGAGGGAGCAGATTTGCAGCACCGGGATCTGCTGACAAAGGACGCTTTCAAGCAAAGGAATTCAGCTGACAGCAGAGCTATCAGCAGATAAATTCATGAAAAGAAAGTTACAGCTTCTCAGAGAAGCAGCTCTTGAACGCCGTTCTCACCTGACAAGTTTCCCATATTGCTTGGCTTCCCTGAGGTTTGCATCACATTTTTGATAACGTAGTGGGAGTTCATGTACGGAGGAATTGTTGTCTGCAAGAACAGTGACTACGCAAGCATGAAAACCTTTCTATCGGATTTTTTCAGAGACACACAAACGCTTCTATCTACAGTTTGTATGCACCATCAGTAGCTTCAAAACTTGTGTGAACTGCTATATAGGCAGTGCCTTCAAGCTGCTACTTCTGGCCACCAAGTGTCCACTGATTTCCCTCTCTGGGCTGCGTGACAAGAACAACCAGGTACTTAACGAATCCCAGACTTACACCCCAGCCCCTGCATGGACGGTAAGGCATGTGGATCTGACTGCGAGCCAGCTGCGAGCGTTGCAGCCCACGTGAAAGGAGACAGTCCTGATTTGCAAGTCAGCTGCTGATCACTATCTTCTGCCTCTGCCCCCATCTAGCTCTGACGGGGCTGTATACGTGCAGGAATCCTTAATGCGCCGAGATATGTGCTACAACCAGCAAAGAAACCCTCCCTGGATCTAAGAGRTGGAAATGTATAACAGGGCCACACATCTAGAACAACCCCAAGGCGGATTTTAGATCCATGTTTCTGGGTGGGGTCCCACAAGGAACTGGGAAGGAGTTGTAAAGTCTAGCAAGCCTTGCAGCACCTGGCCGTGGTAACCCATCGCTCTCAGACAGAGGCYGTCATTTCTATGCATGCCGGGCATACCCCTCCTTCCTCCGCTCCACAGGTGATCGAGAGGTGCTTACATACCACAACATCTGTGCCAGGATCAACAGGCAGAGCAACTACCACCTGCTCTCCACGCTCCTCCGCTGGCAAATCCTGTATTTCATGCCCTACACACTAAGACACATAGGTCCTGGCAGYCAAATTCCCTTCATTTTTAGCTGTATTCATCCTTTCTGTATCATTTATCCCCAAACATGCCCATCAAGCCTGAGGCCTCTTGTCCAGCAGGACACAGCGCTACATCTCCAAGAGGAGCGCTCCCATTTCACACGCTCTGGCCGCAGGGAGCTGTTGCCTCCCTCCCAGCAAGTTGCTCCCGTCTTCCCAGGAAGTGTGGCAAGCTTTCATCCCTTTGTTTTTCCCTCCCTTCTGAAGCAAGGGCTGCACCCACTGTTGCCAGCCCCAGATCTCCGCTAGACATGGGATTTCCCTTTCTCCACCCCTGCCCCGGCCTCTGGGACTGTCACACGCCACCATCAAGGGCTACCAGTCCCTGGGCACTGCCACCACCAGAGCGGAGGGGTGGGCAGGGCGAATGCTATCCTCAGGGAGCAGCGGCACCAGCTTGGGAGACACRGCAGGGCGTTTCACCGGGCTCTCCCGCAGCCGCTGTCACTGGCCGCTCAGGAGCTAAGGGCAGTAACTGAGATAAGGAGGCAAATCTCTCTCGCCGCTGCCCAGTGCCAGCACTTCTGGCAGTGGTGGTGCTGTGCCAAGCAGGCAGTGCGAGGTAGCGGAGGAGAGTGGGGTAACGAAGGGCTAGCTTGCTCGAACCCAGCGGGGCTAGAGACGAGGAAAAAGGGCTAGTACTTGCAGGGCAGTGAGGAGGAGGAGGGAAGGCAGAGCACGCCTTGCCCATTGGCACTGGGTTGCATAGCTGAACTCACCCCCTGCTAAGTGACTGCAGTCATATGGCCACTTCTTTTTTACTGAGCTTCTTCCCTACCCACTTAACCCCCAAAAGCCCTGCACTGGCAACACAGCTTCCCCAGCACAGTGCGCTCAGTATCAGCTGCCGCTGAGAATGAAAATCTCTCTGCAGTGCAGGCCAGTAAAACCTAAACTGAGGGATGGTGGGGCTGTGGGCACACCTTTATGAGGACACAAGTGGGCTAGGCAAAAATTAAACCAATAATGTCTAACAGCAGCCCACAAAGTCACCACAGCTCATGTTCAGACAGCGCACAAATATTCCCATTTATGATGGATGGTGTTTTTATCATGAGAATAAATTAAATCAGGCAAACGGCTTTGTCTCCTTGTCCATGAGAGGGTTCTCTGCGTCTACCTACAGCCTGCAGCCCGCGATGTGCACAGAGCAGGCATATGCCGCAATGCCGTGGGGAATGACCATCCTCAGGTCCCACCGGTTTCCTGGGAGTGCATGTACTGCGCACTGCTGAACCCAGACCACCGTCTGCCCCTATCATGCTGCTCTGCAGCGCTCGGATGTTTCATTCACCCCAACATCCCCCTTCTCCCGTCTCCCTGCCACAGTGGAGCAGCAATATCTCCACATCTCCAAGCTCCTCTCACTCGTCCCTGCCTGTCCCAGCAGTTGCCTACCTGAGACAGGAGTTCCCACAGCCGCTGCGGCACTCCATGGTCGCCGGATCTCCTCAGGGCCCCTTGCATGGCAATCCAGCTCGGAGCAGCACTTCCCTCACCCGTCGGCAGCCCCAGCCGTGGGGAGCTCCAAGAGAGGTGGTGACCACAGCTAGGTTCTCTCCTCCCTCATGTTTCATGCATCAGGCTCTGAAAGCAGGTCTCTGCTGTGCCCAGCAGGCTTTATAATTCTCAGGTGGCAATTCCTTAAGCTATAGGCAGTTTTCCCAGAGGCTTCCCGGATCTGCTGTGCAAGGCTAGTGCCATAAATCAACTGGATTGCTTAGTCACCTCTGTTTGTCCAGCCTGTGCCAAGTCAGATCTGTTATTTCACAGCATGTACTGTACGAAGTAGCCAGTTCCTGTAAATTAGATGCACCACTGCAAACTGAATTGCATATTGTTTTCTACATTGCCTTGTTTTCTGTTGGACTAGGAGAAACATGCTTTACAGTAATAAGAAAAAAAAAGGAGTTAAGAAGTCATGGTAAAGGCTGGTGGAAGGTGTCCGACTGAGAGCCATGTATGTCTAGGAGACTGAGGTGCGAGTCTAAGAGCTGAGGAACATGGAAAGAGGAGGTCTAACCTGTGCTCCTAAGGCTATCACAGGCACTGGATACGCTCACTGAAGCTCGTGTTTTTCCCACAGGGTCACTAATCTGGAGCACCATCAGGCCTGGAGGTCTGAGAACCCGAGGGCAGCGTGGGCAGGCACGGAGTACAGCCCAGATCAATAACTGCTCTTCACCCCTGCCTGCCTCAAAACGGGCCCCAAAACAGAGGTGTCTAAAGTCAGCGGGTGCTTAAGAAAATGCTGACCTCTCTGCCAAGGCTTCCTCACTCAATGCCGTTGCCCAACAGGGGTGCTGCCAAGGATGCCCGAGACACAGCCATGCGGAGGGCTCTGAGCACGGCAAGCACGAGGATGCTGGCGATGCCCAGCTCTGTGGGGCAGCACCCCACAGATCCCACGGCAAGGCTCCCACGCCGGCCCCAGTCGCTCCCCACGGCGGCGAACCCGCTCACAAACAAGAGGGCCGGGCGCCTGCAGGGGTCTCCTTTAAACAAAACTATAGACAGGCCCACAGCAGCTCGGGGGAGAGGGGCCGGGATGCGTGGCAGGCTTGTAGCTCTGCCGTCACCTCGCTTTTCCTGCTCCCGCACTAGTGGCTCTCCAAAAAGCAGGGTGGCTTCCCCAGCACTTGCAGTCGGGTGGTGCCATATCTACCCCATCCTGCACATGACATACGGGCAAACAAATTACATCCATCCATTTTCTATTGGAAAGGTTTCTACTTCGCTTCTCATGGACATATTGATTGAATAATAAAATGTTTGATTTGTGTGATCTACAAATATGAAGCATTTTAAACCCTGGAAGGCCTGCGGCAGAGGGAAGAAATAATCAGGAAAGCATGCATAGTAATGTTGTGATAGTGTTTAAAGTAAACAGGAATCAGGGCCTGCTTGTGCTACATCCTGTACAATAAAAAAGACGAAGAGATGATCCATTGCCACAGAGAGCTTATAGTATAAATGCAAAACATCTAATGAAACCTTATGTATTTCAGAGGCAGAGAAACCTTCTGCGTCCTGAGAGATGCAAGTCACCTCTGATGGCTCCAGGCAGCAGTGATTGACAGAAGCTGACAAATCACTTCAGCTGAAGGTCAGGAGTTTAATAAGGAGGTCACAGAGAGCCCTCGGGAGCCAGCCCAGGAAATGAGCATGCTGTCAATGTCGCTACGGATTTGATGCATGGATTTAATGGCATTGACTTGCTGGGGAGAGAGGGCGATGAGAGTAATTATGGAAAGTTAGAGAAGGGAAGAGGACAGTCAAGACTAGCACAATGCTGAGGAAAAAGCCCAAATCCGGGGAAGCAATGCTAAGTCCCTAGCAGCAAYGATGCTTAACAGAGTTGGGGCTCGCCAAGGCCTGACGCATCAGCTCCTGGGGCAGTTTGTCCCCTGCATCGTCACTCGCGGAGGGGCAGGAGCGTGGGGTGGGCACCGTGTCCGTCCCTTCTGCTGCCCTGTGCAGCAGGTGGAGCTGGAAGGGAGCCGCTGGCTGCTCTCCCCAGGTGCCGCGGGGATAGGGAGAGGGTGAAAGGAGAGGGCGCCCGGAGCCGAGGGTCTGCCTCGGCCTGCTGCAGAGATGCACGCCTGCCGCAGGCTGCAGGCTTGGCACCGAGCTTCCTCCAGAGGATGAAGCCGCTGAGATCCTGGCTGCCTCCAGCTCTGCAGCACCTCATAAACACCAGTCTATTCCCACAGGCCCTGCCACGGGGACATGAGCTCACCACGTTGCAATCCCAGCGTAGGAGCAAAGTGTCCAGAAGGCCGAGCTGGGGATTTCTTACTGACAACAGAGAAACCCAAGGACAGAGGCTCCCCCTGCTAAAGGAGCTATTGCAGATCCTAGACCAACAACCTGGGCTTCCCGGACAGGTCTCTGTGGCAGATGGTTCCCGTGCGCCCGGCACCTGCCAGGTTATGATACAACCTCAGGCAGACCTGGGCATCAGTCTGCAGTGAAGCACCGACCCAGGACATGCTGCCTCACTCCGGGGTTTGTAATGAATGCCACGCACACGCTCCTGCCAGGCCAGTCCATGACTAGCCATCTTAATGAGGAGGCTTTTTGTGCTCCGTTTTGTTGACCAGAGCCACAGAGGTGCCATGGGTTTAAAGATTCACCAGCTTTTTCTCACTCCCCCCATAAACAGCTTGTTTCCATTTTGACCTCAGTTATTAGGGAAACTTGGGATGTTTGTCATGTTTGTGAAACTAAAAGCAAAAGCAACCTTCATACGTGATCAAATCTTGAAGTCTCTTTTCATTTTTTTACTGTCCTTATTTAAAAAAAAAACCTAACTTCAGCTAAGCTCCAGTGAGAGCTTTGCTTTCCAGTAAGGATGGAGGGAAAACTGACAGTTTGGGAATTGGGCCCCCATGGTGCAAATACAACACAGGCACTGTTAATAAACGGGTGGGAGCGCTCCACACGGCCGARCAGGAGCCGCTGGGGAGACTGTCACTCCTGGTCCCTCCGACGCACCAGCTCCTGTGCCCATCCACACCCCGCACCAAGGCACGAAGGCGATGGGCCGCCTGCAGTTCCCTTCTTCTCAAAGCATGCTCTTTATCCCGAGCTGCAAAGCTCACATTTTTGGTTCTGAAGGTTGCTGGCAGCTCTGGAGGTCCAAGTACCAGCAAAGACGGTGGCCGTCGTGTGTGCAAATGCACTGTCTGCATGTGCACGTGTGTGCTCCACCACCCGTGTGCCACGATTGCAYGTGAGCTCTTCCTCTGATCTCCTGCTGCTGCCGCGTGCTAACCAGCTGTGTGGTGAGAGCAACACCATGCTGAGAAACAACGTTCATCTCCTGTAACAGTAGGTGAGGTTTGGTTTCTGGGTTGTTTGTGTGTGTGCRTGTGTGTGTTTGTGCGTGTGCTCATGTTCCTCTGCTCCTCCTCAAGTCTCTTACAGTTAACCTTGCATAAATGCAAGGCTTCTTCCGCCTGCACATGACTGAACCTCAGGTCAGTCGAAAGGGGCTGCAAGAGAAATGCAAATCTGAAGAGGAAACCCGTATGCCCCAGTTTGAGGGTTGCAGAGAGATGTTTTTATCAGCGCTAACCTGCTCGACTTGGCAAGCCGCCATCAGAAGAAGGAAACATATTGCTGAACCTCTTGCATGAGAAGACAAGGACTCCCCTCAATGMGAGGCAATGTATATCTCTGCTGTCACACAACCCTGTAAGATCCGCCCTTATGTCCAACTTCACTCATTGGCTCCTTTGATATTTATTTTGGGATGTGATGCTTGAAAAAGGAGGGGAGACAAGGACCCACTGCCAGCCAAATTATGGACTACAGAGCTAATCATTGCAAGGAGCTATATGGATCCTTGGTTCAAGCTAAGCACGGAAAAAAGGTGAAACTCCTGCAGTATTAGAAATGCCTGCTTTTCCCCAGAGCAAAGCCTGGGACTGCCTCTCGCAGTGGAAAATAGTCAGCCATCGGAGACTATCTCTATTACACTGAGCTGGCTTTGAGGGGGTAGCAGAGCCTGGCTGTGACCCAGCAGAGCTCCCAGTGTGATGGGATGCCCAAAAGGGCCAGTCCCACAGGTTGGAGGAGAAAATCTTAATGCAGGAGGTGAGGGGAATTTCTGCAGAAATCCTGGGCACAAAGCGAAACTCTGGTGTTGTCAGCTAGCAGAGGCAGAGAGCCCACCTGGGAGGAGTGAGTTTTGCTGGACCAAGGAAGGAAAAGCTGGACCTAGCAAGCAAAAGCCAACTGGTTGTCTGAATCCTGGCAGAGGAGAGCAGGAGCGTGAGGAGCAAGCCCCTTCCCAGGACTGTGCAGCCTGGCAGTGCCCAACCATTGGAATCATCTAAGGGGGCTTGTTGACCACCCAAATCAAGAGAAAAGTGGTAAGGAACAACAGTGAACATATGGGCCTCAAAATATACATGATGTGGTCCCAGTAAAGCCTTCTCTTGTCTAGGATAAATAATGATGCATGTTGGTCCCTGGGACTCCTTGATGCTATAGCAGAAGCTGCCAGGTGACTACGCCACTCGGTATCTCCAGCCCATCAGCTCCCTATTCTGGTGACGATGCATCAAGTTCACCCTTCAAAATGTTTCATGCAAAGACATGCACCTTTAGCATTAGGCTCTGACCTGAAAGTCCTGTTTTTTTCAGGCCAGCCATGTAGACCACCCAGGGGTAGGTGGATCAGAAACTGGTGTTTACTGCTCCACCACGTCATTGGCACAGTTCACTCATGAAAGCATACAATGGACTAACTAATGTCTGAAAAGCCCTGTTGATGTTCCTCAACCCTATCCCTGGATTAAAAAATCCAAACTCATCTAAGAGGAACGGACCGACAGCCAGCCTGAACTTCCACAGGGGGACGGTGCCCTGAGCAGCCACCTGCCTTGAGCTCTCTTGGCCTGCCAAGGTGCTGAGCACGGTCACTGCAGGGTGACCCACGTGGGTGCACGTGGGCCCTGAAGGCTCATCTCGCTGGGGCTTACGACCCCGCCAGCTGCCCTCGCTTGTGTCCTCCCCGGTGGCGCCGAGTGCACCCTCAGGAAGCTCAGCTACTCACTCACAGCCTCTGGACTTTACAGAAAGCACCTGGACCACAAGCGTGCATGAAAATCCCATCTGCTGAAACATCAGGCTGCTCAGTGTCAACTGACATGTGCATACAAAACTATTTTGATCTCAATATGCCATAYGGGAGTGAGACGCTATTTGGACAGTACATATAATCCTTTCCACTGAAGCCCCTCCAGAGATATAATCACTATTAAGGCTGCATAAATAATTTTTGGATCTACTTCACTCCTTCTTGCTTAAAAAATGTAGTTTAAAAATACCTACTCCCCTCCCTGCAGGCACAGAGCCCAGCTGCATACTTTGAAACAAATGTCGTATCACCTTGTTTTTCCATGTTTCTCTCATTTTCTGCTGTGACAGAGCATCACAAGCGGCACGGCCGCTCGAGCTGAAGCTGCAGGAAAAGGGAGGGGTTTGCTAACTCGGCGCGAGCTGCTCGCTATTTATGTAACCATTGGAGACAGCGGCCGGATCCTCACCAGCGTAAACGTGAGAGCGCTGCTGCCGCAGAGAACACCGAGGGAATTCGTACTGGGAAGAGCTTGCCCCCGGGCCTGGCGGCGCAGGACGCCCGGAGATGCCCTATTGATGGTGTTTGCAGGAAAGCAGCGGCCAGCGCCGCTGCAAGCTCTGCACAGCATGTCCAGGGGCTCACGCCACCTTTTGCAACCAACCTTCCCCTCCGATCCGGCGCCCCATGCCCCACTGCTGGCTTGTGGCTATCATCGGTCTCAGTGATGCACCTTGGGTTCATCGTCTGCAAGGCTGGGTCTAGCGAGCCGAAAAACCTATGCCTGTCATTTTCTCAGGTGGAGTATTTAACAGAAAACTGGGCAAACGCTCTTATATCTGGAGTTTCAGCCATGCCAGTGAGAGGTGGTACAGCCTACGCGGCCCAGACGCGACAGAGCGGATGCCGCTGCACGCTCACGYGCGCCAGGCCCTCAGGTGTGCCTCTGCTTCACGGGAAGGTGGGAAGCCCAAAGAGCCGCCTTCGCATTTGGACCAGACCCTTCACGTGGGTGCCGAGGGCCCTCGCCGCGGCACCTCTGCAGCGCCCTGCCGCCGCCGGAGCGTGGAGAGGAGCCAGAGGCGAGGGCGGCCCCGGCCCATCAGCCATGGAGGCTGTGGCACAACGCCGCCCACGCAGCCCAGAAATCCCTTCTGGTTCCTTTCACATGACCAGCTTATGGCCTCTACCGAAAGCCAGCATGTGACTCCGCGTCTCAGCCCGCGCAACTGCCTGTGGGTGGCCGAGGTGTGCATCCAGCCCCGCTCCCCTCCGTGGGGCCGGGCAGGCCTCGAAGCCGCGCGGTCCCCCAGCGGTGCGCTCCACRGGACGGCTCTGCGCAGAACGAGAGATTCACTTCTTCTCCAAGTCCGTGTGCGCTTCCTTCCAATTTCATCATGCAAACTGTTTGTCTTATAGTACTGGACAGGGCAAGTAGAAATGATGGAATGGAAGAGTTTTCGCAATAATCTTAAATACTTCACTCCAAGCCGATTAGTTTGCAGGCTAAGTAATCCCACACATAAATTTCACACAGCTCCTGACCGTCCTCATTATGAGGACCTTTCCAGTTGCAGCCTGGGGGCTGGCAGAAGTAATGCTTCACACAGGCTTCTAAACAAACAAATTTGGAAACTATTGCAGCGATCAGAAACCGGCTTATTGGGTTTTTGCTAATCCCCTCTAAACGTGTGTAAATCAGTTTAGTGGGATGATACCCTAGCTCTTGTGAGACAACATGTTTCAACAGCTAATATGAATGTGGAAATACAGGGAAGGCAGCCTCTGTGCTCCTGCTGCGCGTACTGCCAGCAAAGCGATCTCAGCGATGGCCCTCGGCCCTTGGGGTATCCTTGCCTTCACAGACCCGGGGCGCAGAGGCAAATGAAAGCCTAGAGAAGGAGGAGGGAGCTCTTAGAAAGTTAATTACACACAAAAAATATTTTTCTAGCCTGCCTGCTGCCTGGATGCGAGCTCTGCACCTTGCTGGTATTCGTTCTGACAAATGCAAATCTTTGCCTGACGCGCAAGATTAAGATCTTCCATGGAAAATCATCAGGGGCACATAAATATCGAGAATATGCGACTTTGGGATCCAAGCTTTTCTAAGTGCTTTTGCAGGCGGAGGAAACGCACAGCGTGAGAACGAGGCAGCTTGCAAAGGGTGGAAAGGACGAGGTGAACGAGGAGCGCGTCTACAACCCGCCAGACCCAAGCATTTTAAACGTCTTTGCCAATGTCACGGTCACTAGGTTTAAAATCTGTTCCCTTCCACTTGGGCGGCAAGTGGCCCACTGTTAGACAAGCTGAGGTAGCACCAGAAACTCTCGGGTTCGTGACCAACATGAACCAGCTGCCACTCCTCAGGGCAGGGGGAGACACTCACGGTTTTTCCTCAGAATAACCGCGAGCCTTAGCTACAGCCAGAATCCAGCCGTTTGCCTCTCGTCACGCATCGTTTGGCAGCATTTCGCCTGGGGGGACGCCTGCGCGCGTAAGTGCACAGCGAGTTTTGAAGACGAGGCGAGGGACTGGAGACCTAGTGGTGGAGATCAGGAGATGCGTGGGGCTGGGAACAGGGACGAGAGCAGGGAGCCGCCTGGCTGCAAGCATGGAGGTGCAGTGCTATCCTTTCCTAGCTGTCCCACCACCGCGGCACAGAAAATGCCTCTCCTTCGGGACAAGCAGTGGGGCAGCRCTGGGAGGACGAAGGCCAGCGCGCAGGCGGCTGAGCACGTATCGCCCCTGGCGCCTCCCGGTGCGAGTTAAAGCCAAGTGACCTCCGTACCTCTGGCCAAGGCAGCCGGCCCCCCAAACCAGGAGCCCCGTGCCCGTGCACGCAGTGAGCAGAGCTGAGCTACAACCTGGCCGCATGCTGGGAGTCGCACGTGCGCCGCATGGCGCGAGCCCCGGCGCTGGGCGCACCTCCCCGTCAGGTGCCTGCGTGGAGGAGGCACGAGCGCGCCCAGCCAGACAACACGCGACTGTTTGTGTTCACAAATTGTCATGTTTTGTCCTCAGGACTGCAATTCGTCTCACCTATTTTTAGACGTGTTCAGCGCAGACGACTGAATCTGTGTTAGTCACTCCTTTTACCGTCACGGCGCGTCTCGGACTGGCGCAGGCAGGTCACGTCTGCTGCGCTCCGGAGGGGCCCGTTCACCCCGCTGACGGCACAGGCAGGCGGGCGCAGGTGTAGCTGTTTGTCACAAATCCTACCCCAGGTATCACTGGGCGCTTGGAAAATCTTAGTGTCCTAGCTCTCCTCGCTGTCCTTCCCCTGCCTTTCCTTTCCAGCCTTCCCCGACACTGTTTTCCGCCACCTACCTGCAACTTTCCAGCTGACTTCCTTCCTTTGCTTTCCCCCTCCGTCACCCCGCGACGAGCTTTTGCCCTCAGCTCCCCGTGACTTCTCCTCCTGCCCCCATCCCACGTCGTTCCTCGCTCCCCGCAGCCAGGTTGCACGCCTCCAGCCCTGCCCCGCCGGCCGCGCGCCCACGCCGTCGCCCCCAGCCGACGCACCGGCTCCCTCCACCGCCGCCCGCCGGCTCGCGGCGAGCGAATTCAGGGCGCCCGCTCGCTGGCCCTCGCCCCCCACTCGCGCACCCCGCCGCCACCGTGGTGCTCACCCCAGCAGGCTGCGGGCTGCCATGCCGGCTCCCGGGGGCAGAGCGCCGGCGCCTCTGCCGGGCCTGCCGGCAGCGCCGCTCTGCTCTGCGCGGAGGCGGGGAGCGGCCAGGCCGGGAGCGATTCGCACATGGCCAAAGCAGATTCCCAGATGGCTGAGCAGCTTCCCTTGTATTCTCCCTGGTCTTCCTGGACTCCCCGGTCACTTCCCCTTTCCACCTGCCTTTCCCCTTTGCTCCCTTCCTGCCCGCCTTATCTCCCCGCGCGGGCCCCGGCTCGCGGCTCTCCCGCGCCGCGGCCCTCGCTCCCCACGGCCGCCCCGTCTCGCTCCGCGCCGGCCCTTCCCCCTCCCCTCGCTGGCGGCACTGCCCGCCGTGCCCCCGCTCGCCGCTCCAGCCGGCCTTTGCCCAAGTGCCATGGGAATGCCGAAAGCAGAGGACAGCTGAAAAGACAATCAGCGAAAGGCGGGGGAGCGTTCCCGACGACCCGTGACAAAAACCTGGAGAAAACAGGGTAAGAAAAGAGTTGGGCTCTGGTTCCAGCTGGAGCGTGTGATGGGATCTAAAACCTTTTCTCTGCCTCCATGAGAAAGACTAATGGAAAAGAAAATCAAGGAAATGGTGACACGATGAGACAGCAAAGAGGCAAAACGTAAGTGGAACTAAGGGGAGGAAAGAGAAAAAGGAAAAAAGAAAACAAGAAAGACCAGGTAGATTCTTAGATGCACTTCACCTGCTTTTCTAAAAGTTGCACTTCCTTTGAATTATCTGTGCTGGAGATTTTTTCAACCCAGCTCTGCTTCCCTTCAAAGATTAATTTGGCATTCATTCAATTCTCAGATGAGCTTGCAAAACATGAAAGAAGCTACAAGTGTCACTAAAAGGTAGGACCAGCCTCAATTCTGAGATGAAGAACTGTGCGTCCTCCTCCTTGACAGCAAAATGGTGCCGCCTTCCTCTTCCTGCCCCCTCACTAATCCTGACCCCCCCCATGCCCAACTACCAATAAACCCAAGTTTACTTTTCTTCTAAATGGCATCGTAGGTGTTGCAAAATTATATARGCTCTTGAATACGTTGAGAGATTAACTCATCTGGAATCTGATCCAAGGAGTGAGTCTCCAAGGGCAAGATTTCTGCTGCACCCCTGGGTGCACACTGTGTAAATCATCCCAAAGAAACGCTCTTTTTGATTACAGATGTAGTAGTGGTAACCATAAGTCCCCTTGGCATTAAAAGCAGCCCTGATCTAGGAAGAGAAACTGCAGCAATTTCAAAATTGTTGGCTGCACTTTCACAAAATGTACTCAAACCATTTTTTTCCATTGATCTGACGACTCTGGTTACTCAAACAGCTCCTCAGACAACTTCCTGTTCTGCTGGAGAGCTCAGCAGCCGTGTCAAGAAACAGAGAAAAAAAATGAATTCTAACTTTATTTTGAGGTCATCAGAAATAGCTCTGGTGGATGGTTCCTATTTTTGTTCCAAAATGTATTTATAACTTTACTCCCGCTGAAGGGTACGGCGATCTGACCTGCCCTGTCCCCGGAGATGCCAGTCGGGAACAGCTGTGCGAGTGGACCTCGCACAGCACTGCCAACAGGATCCTCAACTCGGAGCAGAAAAGACTGGCTTTAGGAAGAGACCGAAAGTTTAGTCTTCAGCCCGCGTTTTGTCCTTGATCTGCCTGTGCTGCGCTTCCCAAAGGGACCCTAACCGTACCAGCTGCGAGGGGGATTTTGCAATGTGGGCAGTTCTCCGTGACCTAGCAATTAATATACACACTGCACTGCCCCTCTGTGTTTCATGTTAGTCTTATTCTGGATCAAATTTATCCCTGGTGCAAGCCCACAGAGCTACAGCAGGGTTAATTTGGCCCAATCTCATTCCAGTCTTCAAATTTAAACGAACCAATGTTCTACAGCATCAATTATTCTCAATAAAAATGAGAGAGAAACATAGTTTGAGGAGTCAGTGAGCTCTGCACTCTTCTGGCCCCGGTTCCTGCAGTAGCAAAAGAAGACAGCAAGGCAACGCAGTGACAAATAAGCTTTTTCCAGTGAGATCAGGTGGGACTGCGGCTGCAGAATCAGCCACCAAACCTACACCCGGCATCTCCCTCACTATTCCAAAAACCGCAGGATATTTTCAAGATTAGTGGTGAAACCTGTGGCTTTTCATTATCCAACAGGAAAATTAATGTATTTTAGGGGTTTAAAGGGATTAGCAGGTATTTTCAGAAGTATTTTATGTTATTATTCCAAATTATTCCAAAAAATTGTAACATTAGCTGCACTGCTTTAGAGATGTTAAGTGCCATCACATTGTCAGTATTTCCTGGGCCAAAGCTTGTTTCTCAAATCCCCATTCTGTTCAATAAACACTGACACCAAGTAATAACATTCAGTATGTGTGTTGTAATGTGTGTGACATTACAGCTGGCTGTGCTGCTTAAACTGACTTGCAATTTAATTCCCAAGCAAGTTACTTAATTGCATAGCGTATGGAAAATGTTGCTGTTATGCAAGCCTATGTTTCCTGGTAATAGCCAGTAAAGCTGCTTTCCTTACTCAATTTTATATCCTGGAAATGTTCTAATTCTGTTTATTAGGCCACGAGTAGGTAGAGCTAATTTTCCAAGGGCAGCTGCTCTGCAGAAGAACATCTGCATGTTGTGGACAATCTTTAAAACCGCCGTGGCGGTGCGATTTCCCGGGAGTTAGCTCTGCAGATGGTGCACCTGAGAAAAGAAGGGGGATGCGCAACATCGATGCCTTTGCTTTGGGGATTATTCCCTTTAAACACGTAATAGCTCTAAGGACAAGTCAAAAGGAAGCAAAAGATGCATACCTATCAGTTGGTAAGGAAAAAAGTGAACACTGCAGCATTTTAATTCAAGAGGCAAACTTGGTATCCGATCAGGGCAGCTTTACATCCAAACACCTTTAGGGCAGCCAGGAGCACAGGATTTGGAAACACCTCGGTACCTCTGCAACATTCAATTACAATGTGGTTTGGGGAGGTTAAACAACCCTGCTGGGTATTTTCCAAGCACTGTCAGAGCCTAATATCCTTGTAAAAAAGACATGTACAATCTTCCATAGATCATTGTCCGAATGCAATTGTTCATTTGGAAAGTCGAGAGTTTTGCTAAAATCTTATAATCTGCACTGAYGAAATACTGGCCAGCAGGCTCTGCTTTCCCATTTACCGATTAATATAGTCGCAGCTGTTTTCCCATTTGCTGGCAGCTGCTGGTGTCAAAGATCTCTGAATCACCTTTATTTGCAGAAGAAGCAATCAGTTCTCAAACTGTGTTTTAGAGAAGATTCAAGAGGAAAGCGCCGGGGGCCTCYGCGTGTGGTTTGCGCGGTCCTGGTTCTCCGGTTTCCTCCTTTGCCCCCACCTGTGCTCCTACCTCCAGGTTTTGCCTAGGAGATGATTCCCAGTTCCCAGGGAGAAGCCCGAGCGCGATGCCACCTGCTATCCCAGGCCTCGCGCTCCCGCTACAAACAGGAAGGCAGATTTTGCTCTCGGCCTGTATGGGCTTTTTGTTTCGGCTGGGGCGGAGGGGGAGAGCTGCCGTTCTCAGTTTGTTACAGGAAAGCAGGGTCGGCTTACGTGCCCTTTCTGGCCTTTCTTTCCATTCAGCACATTTCTCGACCGAGAGAAGMGGCTCTTTCGACGGCGCTTTTGCCAGCCCTCGCAGTTTTACGGCCAGCCCTGCCTTGCTGCTCTCACAGCTCCCAGCTCTCCGAYGCAGGCGGTTGAGACTCTGAGCTTTCATTTTTAGAAAGAAAGTATGTTTCTAGCCTTCTAGCTTGCATAGAAAAGACTGAGAGACTTGGGGCACCAAGTTCATGGTAAAGGCACAGAAACTAGGAAATCACTCAATCAAACTCAGGACTTCAAAAAGGGAATTAAAAAGCAGCAGTTTTTAAGGCAATCCTCATGATTTGGGGGCGATGCTGGGTTGTTTTAACAGCAAATGCACGATCAAGAGAGCTGCAGAGCTGTTACACGCGCACTGGCCTTCATTCTCCATCCCGCTGCAGGCCCTCATCACCCACCAACGCAGGGGGACCCCGGCATCCCAGGGGGCTGCTCAGAACCGCAGAGAACCAGCAGGCTCGTTGCTGCCCCGGGGCCGGCAGGGAGCACGGCCCGCTCCTCCCCGCCACCGCACCAGCTCCCGCGCCGGCGGGCACCGCTTGCGGCCGCGTCCTGCGCCGTCTCGCCGGGCGGCTATCTCATTAGATACCGCAGTGACAAAAACGTCCGTGTCCTGCCCGCACCGTGACAGCCACCCTTCAACAACGTTAAAATTATGGCGGGCCAGAAAATAGCTTGTAAACCTTCCTGATGCAGGTAAAACCCAGATTCTTCCCATAGGATGGACAAGTGCTTTCCTACAGCCCCTGACCCAAAAGAGCTGCTGCTAAAATTTCTTGTCCCACCCGCGGACCCTCCCAAGGCGCCGCAGAGTGCGGCAAGGCAAATCTCAGCCAAGGYGGCTCCGCTCCAGGTGCCGAGCGCTTTACTCCAGCTGAGCAAACGGTGCAAGGACCGACAGCGCAGGAAACACGGCGGCGGCTGGCACGCTCAGCGATGGCTCCCYGCAGAGCGAATACGCATGTGCCTTCCCCTCTGCGCGGGGAAACGAGGCCGCGCGCTTTGGCTACGGCAGAGTAATCGCTGGGGGTTTGCTCGCTTCCCTCTAGAGAATCAGCTGAATGAGCCCAGCGCAAGTGCCGGAGGAGTGAAAGTCTGCCATTCAGCTGGGTGCAAGCGCCGGCTTCGCTCGAGATTTCTAGATCAGATTTCAGGGCCCCAGGAGTCTGGGTTATTTTTTTAAATGAGGTTCGACACTGCATCTTCCGGAGAAGCTGCCAGTTATCTACAAAACCTATGGCTCTTATTCACTCGATACCACAGGTTTCAGTTTGAATCACAGCAAAGTGTGGTTGACCTCAGATTAAACTACTTGCTCCATGGCATTAGACTTAAAGGTTGGCCAGCATGGGAGCTGGATGGAGAATGGATATTTTTACATCAGAAATTTAAGCAAAAATCGGGGGGAGAGGAAACGCTCGGGTCAGGCTGAACACAGCCGAAATCGTGGGGCTTTTGAAGGAAAATTCTGAAATGTCTCATTGGGTGCCAAAGCAAAAGGCCATGTTTCATTTTGGTTATGTAACTTTTGAAAAACCTTTTCTCTTTTCTTCCTTCAATGTGTTTTAGTACTGAGGTCAACATTTAAGTGAAAAATGCCACYCTGATCTCATTTGCCACTCAAATCTACATTTCAAGTGCCTGCAAAACATAAACAAACCATTCCCAAAATGAAACGGTTCATTTTGAAAGTGTCAGAATGACACACATATCACTATTTTTAACATCCCTCTCTCTTCCCCCACCTCTGTATTTTTTTCTAGGCCAGAACTATTCAGAAAATGTGTTTGAATTTGTGAATCATTTTGACTCCCCCCTCCCCTCTCCCTTGACATTTGCTGGAAAAATTACTATTTGTCAAAAAAACCCTATTCTTCCAACCCCAGCCAGCTCTCACCATCTTATGTCCTGCCGAGGGTTTGCCGGGATGGGGGCGGTCAGACAGCCGAAGGGACGCAGTGCAGACGCTACAGGGCACGAGCGAGAGGGACAGGCGCACAAACACCAGCATCCTTCTGGGCATYGAGGGGCTCTGCGGCCCAGAGCCTTTGGCATTGCTGCCCTGGAAAAGCCCTCGGCCACATTTCTCTGGAGCCTGGGTGGAAAGTCAGCCTCCGAGAGCAGCGGCCGCGTGGAGGGGATTCCTCCTGAGGCTGTGCTTGGTTTCCTGATACCAGGGGAGCGCTCTGAGCTTTGGTGCTTTCGGAAAAATCTTAAATTCAACACCGGGCCCCTGAAGGTAAGCCAGCGTACCGTGGGGGCTTGGAGCTGCTTTCACACAAGTCGATGGAGAATTTGGCTTTGGCTTCGATGGAAACATGACTGCCCTGAGGTTTGCAAGGCAATGCAGAGGCTCGGTTCTTCACAGCCCGGCAATTCGCAGAACAATCTGTGCCTTCGCAAGGCGAGCGTAAACGTTACTGCTCTCATTTGTGAGTGTTTTGCTCCAACCCTGAAACTTTTAGCAAGTGGAAAACTTGGACCTCTCTCTCTCAGTCCTTGCAGCCAACCTATCTGTCAGTCTTGCACATTTCTTCAGGATAAATCCCTAACAGAGTCTTTCCAACCTACCCACCCAACTGAAATTCACCTCCAGGGCTCATCGCCTCCTATCTCAGTTTCATATCTCGATATCCTTTCCTCTGCAGACTCGCTCCGCAAAGATCCGCCAAACCCCTTGCTGAAAAATCACTTCCCAGATCTGCCACTTGGCCCCGACGGCAGCTCTCTAGGCCTCTCGGCTGTCACTCCTCCTCCTTAGGGGCACCAAGTCTAAACCACTTCTCTGTGCTCTCGAGGCTGTGATTTATTCTGTTCCCATCCCTTCTTCTTTCAGTGCTGAAAGGTCACCCTCTGCGTTGAGCTGTGCTCAAGCACCAGGCAAGCCTCTGTCCCCCAGGTGCCTTGGAGCTTCCTCCCCCGCCGGGAAGGGTTCCCACCCCGGAAACGAACTCGGGATCTGGACCTGCACGTAAGCTGAGCCGAAAGCTCAGAGACCCCACAGGAGAAAAGAGAGACCTGAGGGGAGAGGCCGAGCCTCCTCTCCTCGCGGCAAGACGTCTCTGGGAGGCTGCTAACGGTGCAGGAGCAGAGCTGTGAGCCCCGGGCTCGCGCCGCGCGTTGTGACCGCCTGTGCAGGAAGGATGCCATGAAAGCCAGGCTACATTGGCTGCTCCCTCCTCCGAGAGACAGTCTGGCTCGGTTTAGAGCTGGTTTTCACCAGTTTATCTTGAACGTATGAGCTTTAAGCAGATCTTTCAGTGGCGGCACATCTTGCTCACAGCCTGAATCGTGCGCTCTTGAAGGTGGCAACGTGACACCCGACAAGGCAATTCTGTCGGCTCGGCAAAAAGATCAAGGTTAGTCCGCGCTCTGCTAACAGTACAGAAGAGAAACGCAGGATTTGTCAAGCAGAGAGATTAAAAACGGACCGGGGACAATTTATATACAAATTCCTAGGAGACGGCTGCAAACAGTGGAGCCGGGCGAGCACGCCTGGCAGTGCTTTTCAAACAATGGGCTTCACGTTTCTTCCGCGGCCTTTTAAAATACAACAGTAATTCAGGTGCACACAGGTCTAAAATCTAAATCTGTTTCCTTTCGGGACGGCCTCGTCGCCACCCTCTCCCCTTACACCAACACACTCCTGCCACAACAGCCCAGGGCGAAGGGCTCTCAGCTCCCGGTAGATACAGCCCTGAAGAGATAATAATTAACAAGCTTTTTCTGTAGCTGCTTGGCAGTTGCATTTCTTAGGACCTCCTACTTCTGTGACCACATGCCTTGCTTTCAAGGCATATCTATTCGCGGCAGCCCGAGCCTGTCCTAAGCAGCAGCGTGCATCCCTGCCTGCTCCTCGGCAAGGGGAGGACGAGGTGGTGGGACTCAGTGCCCAGCACGTGGCCACGAGCGGCGCTCCTCTGCCTCGCGCCGCCGGGACGGGCATCAGCACAGGTCCGCAGGCAGCGGGTGCTCGCAGCTATCACGCTGTTGCAGCGGCACTCGAAAAAGCCCAAAATACCAACCTGGGGTCTTTTACAGCCACTTTGTGTTAGCACTGAGGACGGCAGAAGGTACAAGGTGACAGCAAACTGGCCCCAGTGGAGCTAAGCAGATGTTAGGTGGGTACGGGCAAAAAAAAAAA
>NW_020447963.1:1073123-1078821 GCF_003343035.1 Apteryx rowi
AAAAAAAAAAAAAAAAAAAAAAAGAACTGTGCTCAATTTCAGGGTTCAAAGAAATGTTTGAACCTGTGGGGACTTATTCAGGCTCATCTCTAATTATATCCTGATCTCACTGTTTTAAACTAGTTCTGTAGTCCTCAGTAAGGGCTACTTTGTAGTTCTTATGCGAGCTCCTTGCCAATCTGCTGTTGGATTTTCCACTTGACATTATTAGAGGATTAAGCTGTTTGTCTCATCATCTTTTATCATCTGTCCTGTTGAGTTTCCTACAAACAGACTTTAGCCAGACCAGAAAAGATAGAAGGGAACCCCCCCCCCCCCACACACACACAATTTCAAGATACAATCATGATTCAGGATTTGTCCTTATTATTGTTTAAATTTATTACTTTGGATATGTAAACTCTGCTGACTCTTTAAATCTGGAATGTATTAAAGAAAGCATTAGGCATTACAACATGTCGTTGGATTATACAGTCCTGATTCAGCTACAGCTGTGGAAGAAATATATAACAGGAGATCCTGCAGAGTTATACATTTTAGACTTGGATCATCAATTGCCATAGAGAAGATAAAAACAAATGTAGCTGAGCCTGGAAAGAATGTTGCTAAAATTGGAGAAACATTTAATGTGAGTAGCCTAGGGGTGCAATAACTTTGCCTTAACTTAACAAAACCCACCCACATAAAACATACCAAGAGAGATTGCAGATTGGACGCTCTGATCAGCAGACTGCCAAAAAAGCAAACCTGACCTTTTTTTTTTTTTTTTTTTAATTTCCTACAGATGCAGGCTTGAATGGTCCCTGCAGAGTGTTAAATATATATTACCCGTAATAGCAACCATATTATATTTGGACATGTTGCTAATTCTCCCTGGCTGCTCTGTACCGTGCTCGCAGCGGGAGGACAGCCCTGGAGACCCAACAGGGCTCAGGGCTGCTGGCAGAGCAATTCCTCGGGCCCACATGGTGAGGAGCCTGCTCAGCTCCCCCTGCCCCGTCCCTCCTCAGAGAGCACCCTGGGCTCCTCTCTTTTCGGGTGTAYGCAGGCTCCCTCGACCACATTTAGTGGCACTGTTTTGAATGCCTTTAGCTCAATGGGATAAAAGCTATTCTCACCCCTCCGGAGACCAGGCTGCCAGAGAAAGCACCGCTGCAGTGAGCAGCCTTTCCCGGGGAGCTGGAGGCAAGGCTCTGCTCCTGTCCCTTCAGCGAGCAGAGGGCAATGAAGGCTGGTTAGTGAGGAACAACAACAAAAAAACCCACTCGACCTTAAAAGGCAGTTTCCCAAAAGTCACCCTGCAGACCTTTCCACTTGTAAAAGTCCTGTCCGCAAAGGCGCTGAAGCGCCGTGTTTATCAACGGACAAAAACCGTGGGGGACCGGTTCTCTGTTTCATTAATTCAGTTTCTTGTTGGACCTACTGCAAGACGTAACTGGATACATGCAGGGGAGAGCAAGGCAAAAAATGATGAAGGACCTAATCTGCAGCATACCTGCTGGCTTCGGTGGAGCTCCAACAGCTTTTATCAGCGTTTTATCTGACCCTAACAAAAGGAGCGAATTGTTCAGCAGAGGAAGAGGGTTCTTTGATTGTATCTTGCTGTAGATGAATTGCCCAAGCAAGGGCAAAGGGACAGGAAGCGAAGGGGGAGGAGGAGGAGGAGGTGATGCTGAAGGTAGGCGCTGCTGTTGTTGAGTCCTCCGCTAACTCCCACTCGGCACCACATTACTAACATGCCCTGGCCTTCTGCAAACCCCGATCAAGGGGCAAAGGGCCAGGCCTGCTCTCTGGGTAGCAATCCTACTAAGACATTGTACTTCTCATTCCTGGCAGTAATATTTTGGTCTTTATTCAGGCAAAGCCAAAGCCAGTCAGGTTGAGGGGAGTTTTGTAAGAGCAAAGCCTGCAGAAGGAGACCCCCTGTGCTTCACACAGTGTAAGAGCCCGACTTGCCAAAGCACCAGGTACAAGACTTAAAGCCAAGCACGAAACTTCAGCAGCCAAGGATGAAACCCTAGGCAAAACCCGGATAAGTTCAGTGAGCTCCACAACACGGGAACTGCAGGGGCTGACCTCTCTGCAAATCAAGTGTGTGAAGCAAACAGCAAAGAGACAATCCGATTCTGTATTTTGAACCAAACTCATTCAAATGTCAGTGTGTCACTCCCGAGCCCATATATGTCTTTCTGGGGGACGAAGGATGCTTTACTATTACTTAAGAACCGCAACGGTGGTGAATGTTAATGCAGTTCCTGTTGTGTAGTGCTGATGAGATAATACACTGCACTACTTACATGAAGAAGTGTTAAGTGGTAAGAAGCACTTGTTGTTTTACCCTCTAGTTCTCCTTCCGAAAGCAATCCTTGTTTTTTGGCTAGCAATAAATCTTAGATCTGAAAGGAAGAATTGAATTCCTTTTACCAGACTGTCTCCTTTTCCATGTCATTAATGAAAAGAATGTTCTTTACTATAAAAAACCCACTTCTTTCCTTTCATAGCTGAAATGTATGATAACATGGAAAATAACATCGTGAGGGAAAAGGATAACGCRGGTCTTAGCAGCATGCAGCTGCTCCAGGCTTTGATACTGTCTATCCATGAGAAACGGCAGGCCAGAAAGCGCCAGCACTCAGCGGTGGGCACAAGCGACAGCTCGCGGCRGCAGGGGTCTCCAGCGGCGCGCAGCCCCGGCAGCCGCTCCACACGCGGCTCCGCGGCGTTGAGCTGCCACCGTCGCTGGGAAAGAGCAACACTGCAAGCTACCTTTTCCAAAAGCACCCACCGGCACTGAGGGCATGCGTTGCATGCACACACGGACAGAAACTTGCAGCTGGAGATGACCCTGAGTTTCTAAACATACCCATGACGACTCACATTGAAAGGCACTGCTGGGTCATCACCCCCCTCACAGAGCAAATTGCACATTTTGCTGCCTAAACGCTGATTTAAGAGCTGAATTACAGGGACTTTCTTTTGAAAATGGTACACCTCAGACTGAAGCAGCTTCCTGAACTACTTGCAGCCATTGGGCTATGCATGACCTGGCTTTTTATGTGCATGAGTAAGAATGAAATTTTGATAAATTTTATAGAAAACATTGGTGGGTAATTTAGGAAGAGATTCCTCTATCTTAAGCATACCCGAGACTAGTCCTCAAGACCCCAGATGATCGACAGAGACAAGGAGATACCATAGGAGGGGACTTATCCTAAGGAGACATCCAACTAGGCTGAGCAAGATTAATGCCTTAAAAGGGCCATTTCAAAGGTGACCCAGCCAGCATAGAAGTCCACATTCCCCTAAAAGTCACTTTTGAAAACAGGGATTAGGCTGCTAAGTTACTTGGAGCTTTTGAAAATGTTAACATTAGGTTTACACTATCTGTTAAATATTAACATACCTTTCCTAGAAAGTTTGGCCGGGCTTCATTGCATGAAAGCAGGTGAAATTTACTGCATAAATTTACTGACTGGTATAAACAAAAACAATCCCTAACAATTCCACGAGACTAATCTGAGCTGGAGTGAGCTTTAATATCACACATGGGTGCCATTATTTCCCTAGTGAGTTACAACAGATTTACATGTAAAGAAAACATTACCCCAGCATTGGCTTTTGGTCACTGCATTGCACCCAAGAGCTCAGTGCTGCGCTAATATTTTCTTCACATGCAAATCTGTCCTAACACATTACAGAAATAAAATGGAAAACATGAGACAGGTGCTGACTATGATTTTTTTTTTTTCATTTCAAGGCTCTAAAAAGGTGTAGATGAAACTGCAAAGTTTCCATTGATCTGGGAACTTAATTCTGTGGATGTCCAGCTAATCACCCTGAGGGTCCGACTAGCAAAGCTCCCGAAAACCTGTGATTCCAGGCACAAGGGGAGGAATCCTTGCTGTTCCCAGGGCTGGTGACCCTAGGAATAATGAGCTGGAAGTTTCCTCTTGATTCTCTTCTGGCACCTCAGAAATGCTTTAGGCTTTTTTTCTCTTTTTTATGAATGTGTTCAGCGTGAAAWCGTTCTAAAAACAAAATATGCAAAAGACAACAGATGCGCTAGCAATTAAGTCCCTCTATGAAGCAGATCTGCTATGTGCCATATAATTCCTGTGCTGTCAGTCACGGAGGATGTGAGCAGAGCAGAAACCCATCTCAATGAGCTTAAAAGTGCTGATGAAAAGGGACTTGAGATAGCACCGTTCACCTCCCCTTGGGTTACGGCAGCACCTTCATTTAGCCTCTATGGGCAGGGGCCCATCAAACTGTGGCTTATCCCCTGAGGAGGCCACATGAGTGGGTAGAGGACAACTTTTGTGAGCGCCCCAGGGTGCACAGACCTGACCCAAGAGCACCTCGAGCATCTGTCCAGCCAGCTGCGCACCGGGCATCCCTGATCTCTTCCCAGCAGACGAATAAGCCTCGCTGCTGGGTCTGCTGAACGTGGCACCCTGTGAATCGAAACAGAGACGTCCGCCTCACCCTGCTCTTCCTCCGAGTCTTCCTACAGCAGGGCTGGAAGAGGCTCCATCCGTCAGCAGCTTGCCCAGTGCACTAAGCACCTTCCTCATGCAGCTGCAGTACCTTGCCTATAGCACAGTAATACACGTTATTAGAGTAACAGTCGTACCTCTGTGCAACCACGCAGGGCCCTACTATCATAGACATTATATTGATACAAAATTGGTGATACCACTCATGAGCTATGAGCTTATAAGACAAACACGGTGGGAGGAAGGAGTAAAATACACAAACAGTGAATAACACGCAGACACACATTCACGAGCTTGCACRCATCACTATAGCCATGTGGTCATGGTTTCTGTTACAGAGAGGCTTCCTGATCGCAGTGACAGCGAGGAAAAGGAATGAAAGCATATTTAATTTGATTGATTTTATAGGAACAAATCAGGAGTGCTGTTTTCAGCTTATGCCTTGGAACGTCTCAAAGAGAAATAAGCGGGGCTCCCACAGGCCCTTGGTCGACACCAACCCTATCTAAACTTGACTTGTCTCAGAAAAACGTTACAGCCATTGTGAGTCAAACAACAACAAAAAAAATCAATAAAAAATTTCACCCGTCAGCAGCAATCCCATTAGCGTCTTACAAAAGCTCTTGCCATTTTGCACATGTTAATGGCAGTCTCTTATTCCGGGCAAGCCGCTCCGCCTGTTGAGAGGAGCAGAGGTTTTGCAGAGTACTGAGAGCTTCTCAGTGGCTGCGCTGCTGCGGATCCTCGTGTTTCCACAGTGGCTGGGGGAAAGCAGTGACGAGGAACATGCTGTAGCATCTTGTGCTGTTTTTCCAGGATGTTCTTTTTTTTTCCCCTTAACACTTCATTTTCCTACGGTAAGTACTTGCACAGTTTCTGCATTCCCCTCCACTTCTCTCTCGCCTTGCCACTAGCTGCTGAGGAACTGAGAAATTTGGGGATTTGGTTTAGTAACAACCTGCTGCAACGAGCAGCACTTGAATATCTTTTGCTTAAGGGGTGCAGTCAGCTGCCAAGCCTGGGGGCCCGGAGGCTGGGACAGGGAGCACCTAATGTCCCCTAGACATTAAACCTGCACGGTCAACGAGGAGGGGAGAAACCCTCTGCCAGCGTGAGGCGCGCTGCGAGGGSGACAGCCGCCCTTCGCCACGGCCGCCGTGTCCCCCGCGACACCCCCGCCTCCCCCCGCCTGCCCCCGCTGC
>NW_020447963.1:1078936-1082320 GCF_003343035.1 Apteryx rowi
CCCCGTCCGAACGCGCCGCCTGGACGGGCCGTCCCTCCCACGCAGCCCGAGAAGTGTCATCGCTCAAGTGCCTCCGAAACCTTGCGAGCATCAATAAACAAGCGTGAGGTTTTGCCAGCAGCAGCCCAGGGAAAGCCACAGCTGCACAAAAGCCCTTAGGCGGAGGTTTACGCAGGCCTTAAGTGGACTTGCAACTAAACAGCAGCAGACTGTCAAACTGTTCCTGTCATCGCTGTGTTTCACAAGCCGCCTACAATCGCGGCAGAGTCCCCGTTTCCCAGCCCCGCGCAGGCCCCTGGGCGCCAGCGCGCTCCGGGGACAGGCAACGCGCTCCCCAAATGCTTTCAGTAAACAGAGTTCGAGCCCGTACCAGCCGCGCAGCCCCGGAGCTGCTCCAAGTCGCAGCGTCAAAGGAGGGGGCCAAGCCACCTCCCTTCCTCTCGCTAGGCAGCATCATCTTCTCGAGATTACTGTCCGATTTGTGGGCCCAAGCGCAAAACAAGTTCCCTACCTAACCTGCAAATGCAGCGGGGCAAACGCCTGCGCCCAGGCGGAGGGATCTGCCTGCTTTCCCGGGAACATCAAGAGGAACTGCAAGAGACAGCCGGACGTCCCTAACGGACTCGCCACGCCAGAC
Source organism: Apteryx rowi (assembly GCF_003343035.1). Taxonomy (NCBI): domain Eukaryota; kingdom Metazoa; phylum Chordata; class Aves; order Apterygiformes; family Apterygidae; genus Apteryx; species Apteryx rowi. The sequence continues at coordinate 1,079,574 of NW_020447963.1, forward strand.
AGCCTCCAGAAAGGAAGGGCAGAAGCCAGCCTGCTGTTTATCGCATCTGTAAACACGCTGTGCAGGGCGTGCAACGCACAACCCATCTGCAGCAAGAACGGCTTTCCTGTTGCTCACCATCACCTCTCTTTCAGGTGCTACAACCCTTCCCTGCGCCCCCAGCACTCAGCCCATGCCCAGCGCGTGGCTGCTGAACTCAGGACAACGACGGTGGTTTCTGTCAGCCAAGGTCTCCCAGAAAGACTTCTTCTGACACAGAAGTACGAGTTGCAGAGGAACTTCTCACACATTCTTCTATTGCACCACTAATTTCCAGACAGTATGTGCTGCTAAAATGAAATAGTGAGTTCATGAAAACTAATGAGCGGGCAACCTGAGACTGCTTAAGTAGCTGCCTTCTGTTGTTGTTAGGGATTTAAAAGAAGTTGCCAAACAGTATACGAAGTTGGGTGTTATTTATATGAATCAGCTTTGAATTACTGGGCATTTGTGCACAATCCTGCTGAGAAGTTGACTATACCCTGCCAAAGCCAGTGATCAGCCCTGCACGGGACCTTTGGAGCACAGCAGAAAGTATCATCATAAATTAGTCCAGCCGCTCCTGCCGAGACTATTCCAATGCTGAAAAAGAAAATCAAGTGAACCTCCTTGGGCTTCACAGACACATTTTGGACCAGATCTTGATGTCATTTAGCCTGGAGCAGTCCCACTGAACCCAGCAGTTACTCTGATCTTAGACCTGCTCTGATCTCACTCTGGTAGAACAAGGCTTGTCGGCTCACGGCCAAGCCAGGGGACGGGCCCCGTGCACTGAAGGCCACGGGAGGCTGCTGAGAGTCCGTCCAAGACCCCAGGAAATTTTCCACAATAGCCTCAGGGATGAGTTTGCCCATCAGTGAATTGCTTTCAGCAGAAAATCAGTGGGATCCATCAATAGCAGCAGTTGCTAGCATGGAGATGATCAGAGATTACTAAGACTCATGCACACAAAACCAGCAGAACTTAATCAGCGGAAAGATTATGGCAAGTACCAAAGGCAGCAATTTGATTCATCATTCACAAGCCCTAAGATGCAAAACTGTCTGCAAACACTATGAGCCCCAGACTCGTAACTTCATGAACTGTGCTTTTACTCAGCTGCTTCTCCGTCCTGAGCAGAACCGAGTCTGAGTTCTTGGAATAGGAAGAAATGGATAGAAAAGCAAGGATGTTTATTTCAGACTACTGAGTGTTTTATAAACCACACTGTGTCAGTTTTTCATCATGACTTTGATTCTTTCACTCTACTTAGATATTCCCCCACGCTGGTCTTCCTCATGTCATTGAACTTAACAAGAGTTTCACTATCTTGTGTCTACAGAAAGTTAAATATAATGAACCACATCACCGAAAACTGACGGGCCATTGTCACCCTTTAAAATTAAGGAGACGCTGGGCTGCTCCTACAGTTTTCAGGCTTTGTCAGTGTGAGGCTTCAGTGCTGATTTCACATTGATTTAATACATCGCCTCCTGAGGATGGGAAGCCTGCGTGCCGATCTGAGGAGCTCGTGATCACTGCACTGCACTGGGCTAAGGCAGTCAAAGCGCTCCAGATAAACGGTGTGACGGCTCCGAACAAAGCACACTCTGTGGAGAGCACTCAGATATGGAATGAATCCCCAAAGTGACGCAACAAGTCCAGTGCGTGCGTATCTTTGGAGAATGCCTCAAAGCCCTCCTTTCTGAACAGACCTTTCTGCTCTAAGAGCAATACAACACTGATGCTTTCTCTTGCCTGAAGTCTCCCAAGCAGCCCCAAAACAAAGATCCAGAAACAAATGAACTTAACATAAATATCTAATACAAAATATGCTTACTTAAAATATAAGATACCTCACAAGCAAAAAGTTTTTTCCAAGAGGTACCAGAAATTCTAGAGACTCCTGATTCCCTGTGAAAGGCACACAGATACTATGGTGATGGGCATCAGTATACATCTTAATAGATAGTTAGCCCACACAGTTTCGACTCTGAAGGGGAAATATATTCTCCCTGAGGCTCATGTAAATCCTGGGAAAGCTCCTGGAGCCAGGGAAGCTATGCTGATGTAAAGCTGCGGCTAGCAACCCCATGTCAGCAGAAGGCTGCAGCAAGCAGGTCCTGGTGAAGCGCTCTCGCAGCCACCTTGCCGTGCCTGGAAAGCTTTGCACGGACGGTGCAGCCAGCTCTCTCCCGCGAGCAGGCCTTCTGCACACTAGCAACAGGGATGAGCTTCCCATGTGAAGGAAAGCAAGCACCTCTGAGCAAATGGCAAGTTTCTCCGCACAGCACGGACCTCAGGCACGCCGGACGGCTGGGTCCCGGCTTTGCCCTCCCGCAGCGGCGTGTGCCACTAGCCCCTGCCCCACCTGCCCGGGGCCGGCATGGGACTCACCACTCGGGGCTTCTGCTGGTCTAGGGTCTGCAGGAAGGCGGGTGCCTGGTCCAGCATGCGCTCGGGGTCGCTGGAGATGTCCTCCTCAGACTCCTCCCAGGACGAGGAGAAGCCGGTGGAAGAGGCCGAGGACGACGACAGCTTCCGGACGGGCAGGCTGCCGGGGGGCACGGCGCCCGCCTCCTCCTCCGGGCCCCCCAGGTCCGTAACGATGACGGCGGGGATGCTCCCGCCGCCCGCCGGGCACCGGCCCTCCAGTCCCGCGGGGGCCACCACCACCTCGCCCCGCTGCGGCCCGGGCCCCGACGGCTGCAGGGGGCTGCCGCCCGGCG
>NW_020447963.1:1082751-1084440 GCF_003343035.1 Apteryx rowi
CCCGGGGCTGCCCGGCGCCCGCGGGGGCTCCTCGGGTGGCGGGAAGAGGAAAGCGGGGCCGCGGCACGGCGACCGGGGCCGCGCGGGGGCCGGGCTGAAGACGGGGAGCGGGAGGCAGCTGCCGGGCGTCTCCGGGCCCCCGGAGAGCACTTGTCCGGGGGGAGGCGGCGTCTTGCTCCCGCCGCTTGTCACCTCGCTGTTGCTATTCATCATCACCAAGCTATTGAGCGCATAGCAGTACACGGCCATAGTAGTCAGCCGGGGCGCACAGGGGGGCCGCCGCCGCCGCCGCCTCCGCGCTCAGGCTCCGCGGGGCTGCCGGGGGTCTCTCCGTGCCGGGACCAGGGGCATCACCGGGGGGCGGCAGGGGAGCTGGGCCAGCCCCGGCCTGCAGCTCCATAAAACGGGTCGTCTGGGGAGAGAGAGAGAGAGAGAAGTGGTGAGAGCGGCTCTGCGCCCCCTCCCTGGGCCTGCCCCCCAGCTGTGCGCACAGCTGGCCCGGCCCTTCCCTCCTCCCAGCGGCACAGGGGTGTCTGTGCGCGGCCCCCCGCCACGGCCCCTGCACACGCCTGCACGCGGCCCGGATGCGCCGCCTCTGGCGACATGACCCAGCTTGGCCACCTGCAGGGTCTCGGCCTAGGGGTGCAAGGATTTGGGGCTGCGGTGCCCCCACTTTGCCGCCCTCCCTGCCCCCGGGTTGTCTTTCCATGCAGCCGCAGGGTCCAGGAGGGCACCGAGCCCCCAGCGGCTGCTCCCCCAGCACAGTTTGGGAGCTTTGGCCAGCTGGTGCTGGCTGAAAGTTGGAAGCTTTCAGGTTTTGGCCCCAGTGCTGACTTTTTCTGAAGGAAGGAAAAAACTCCAAACAGCTCAAATTTGCCAGCTTCCGGTTTGTCACCTACGACCTGCCAAGATCTCGCCTCAAGCGGGGATTTCTTTTCGCTGATACAGGAAGGCTACCTGGTTGCACCATTTCCCCTGTTTTCCCCCCTACTCGTCTGCAGCAACACGGGCTTGTCCAGCTGCACGCATGCCCTGTCTCGGCACGCCTGCCCCACGCGCGCCTGGCTGCCGGCTGCTGCACCCGTCCCCCAGTCCCAGCCCGGATCCCACGTACAGGCGTGTTTTGCCGTTTGCTCTGTCACAGGTGAGCGTGTGTGTGTGTGTGTGCGTGCACGTGCGTGTGTGTGGCACTCTGCTTTTGTAGGTGGCTCTTTGCAAGTCTCTGTGCTCTCGTACGTCTGCCTTCGTGCCTGCTTGCTCTGCGCACCGCTGGCGCTGCGATCCTCATCCCGTGCTGGGGCACGGGGACCCTGCGAGATCTCCCCACGCCGGCTGCCTGCCTGAGCACGCAGCTTTGTGTGCAGGCTCTGCTTACGGGCGCACACGTCTTCGGGAGCACACGCGAATGATGCTGTCAGTGGTATCCCTGCATGTCCCTGCGAGGCGAGAGGCAGCGAAATGCCTCCGTCCTGTAGGCTCTAAGTTCGGCCCCCAGCGACTGCATGAACTAAGAGTTCCCCATCGCTCCAGGCATCGCCCGGATGCAGCGGCGGGGCTTGGCGGGGCGCCCCCCGATCGCAGGGACCCCCGGCACCCAGCAGCGCGGCTCAGCGCCGGCACGGGGAGCGCGGCCGGGTCTCGGGTGCGGGAGGGCCCACGGGGTGCGGGTGGGGGGCGGCCCGCTCGGGG
>NW_020447963.1:1085143-1141557 GCF_003343035.1 Apteryx rowi
TTTTTTTTTTCTCTCTCTCTCTCTCTCTCTCTCGCTCTCGCTCTCGCTGTGCTGCTTGGCAGGACCGCTGGAGGGAAACACTGAAAAAAAAAAGTTTCCATTGTTAACTATGAAAAAAAACACGTTTCGGCCTCTGTGGGTTAAAGATACACGATCCATTTTCCACTCCTCGCCTTAGCGTGCACCGTGTCTCGCTGCAACCCTTTGCACGCCTGAGCCGAGCTCTGCACAAAGCCCGCGCGGGGCCTGCCCGCGCAGCGGGGGGTGCCGGGGCTCCCCGGCCCTGTGGCTCGCCTGCAAAGCCTGCCTTCTCAGAGGGGCAAATGGCAGAGAAACCCTCCCACCGTCCTCTTGCAACCTGCGTTTCGCTTTCCAGCTTCCCTGGATGAACCGGCTTTCGTGCTCCTCCCCTGCGTACCACGGGCAAGAGGAAGGATGGTCCCTATGTCCACAGGTCCGAAGGCCAAAAGGTTGCCGATGTCCCCGTGCACCCTCCCGAAGGCATAGCCGTTTTGCCCAGCATCCCCTTTCTCCCCCACACAACTTGGTCCTGATCCTGCCCTGCTTTCCATCATGCTGGTCATTCCCATTAGCCCCAGGGGAGCGCAAAGCCCTCCCCGCCAGGCTTGTGTAGCTTTTGGTGGGCACGTCGCATCGGTGTYGGCGACCCGCAGACGGGCAACGCGGCAGGCTGGGGCTCCCGGGGATGGCCAAGTGGGGTAAGCTCTCACGGTCACATCCAGCAGCCACGGCTCTGCCCCAGGTTTCGGCAGGACTGCACCGAAACGCGTTCAGGACCAGGGCCGTCCTTCCTGATGCAGGAAAGGCCACAGCCAGCACTTTCCCTGCTCCTGCAGCCCCCAGGCACGGGTCCCACTTGGCAGCAGGAGCAGGCTCTTGGCTGTGATACAGCATGATTTTCGTATCAAGATAACTCATTGGAAATAGTTGTCTCTATGTCAGCACTTCAGGAGAGCAGGCACTGCAATTTGTTCTCAAAGTAGTAGTCAAGGTCAAACCCAGGTGGCAGTTTTGGGGTCGATTTGGACTGGCCAAGGGGGAAAAAAAAAAAAGACCTGCAATTTGTCTCTGCTGGGATTTCACAGCTAGGAATTTCCCCTCGAGGGGGAAATTGGTGTTACAGCGGATCAGCTTTCTGTAATTAAGACACAACCTCCAGAGTGTAAACAGGGGCAGGAAGGTCTCTGAATGTGCAGAAGAAGGTGTGGATTGCCAATCCCGCAGGCAGACAGAGAGAGACACCCAAAATGAGCTTATGTTTGTTTTTCCACTAAGAGAAATGTTATTTTGAATTCACCGCAGGAAAAGAGATTTTTAGACTCTTTCCACTCAAATCTGTTCCCTCAGTGTCTGTGCTCAGTTAAGAACTGGTCTTTCATGAAATAAAGTTATGGGATCAGTTCTCCTYGCAGAAGTGACCCCACGGAGTATAATGGCGCTATTCATGGGAGAAGCTTACTCATGTGTGCCAATATCTGCAGATTTTGGTTGTTTGTAGCTCCTATTCCCTCATGTCTGCATACAGACATCTAAAAATAGGAATGTTTGATAGAAATAATAAATTCAGGAATACATGCAGATTAACACATATCTTCCTTGCTGAAAGAGCTGCACTATGATACTTCCAAGTACTACTACATATCTGCACGTGTATGTTTTGACCATCTTGGAAGGCTGTTTAGATAAAGGGTATTTACAACAGCATAACCACAATGGGTGCTTAAAGCCCTTTCTTAAAGTCACACAAATTCAAGCACCGTCTGATATTCATCTGATATTCCTATCTGTACAGAATAGGAGAAAGGAGGAGTGAATTCACTGCAGTGTGTATACTGATACAAGACTCACTAACGGAGACAAGGTCTTAAAATACGGCAGAATTTCATCACGTTACTGAAATATGTGATGTCTAGAGCTAGATCTGTTCTGTGGGTGTCATATAAAACATCAGGCTCCTCTTCATGAAGTGGCTAATAAAAGTGGAAGGAGAAAAATAAAATGCAGGGATAAATTGCTTTTTAGAACGAGTAGGTACAGGAGAGAAATAATTGTCTCCAGATTGGACCCCGGCAGCAGTCCACGTTATATAGTGAAGAAAGAGCAGACAACGTGCAGCACACTTGTTTCCAATCAAGTGGAAACTGCGCGTCTGAGGATAGACTAAATGAAAAGCACACACTGAAACAGGTTGCTAGTCCAGCCAAGGAGCAGGGATGGAGGAAAGAAAGTGGGCAGGTTTCTTTCATGGACGCAGATGGACATCTTCAGGCATTAGCAGTGCAGTGGCTGCTGCGCGCAGCCAAGGAGCCCTCGCCGTGGCTTCGGCACCATTGCGCTAGGTGCTGCACAAAACGAACCAAAAGATGGTCCTGCTCCAACCCGCTTGCAATCTCAGCACAGGTTCTTCAAGTAAAAGGGTCAGTCTCAGTCCCAAACAATCTTACTTCTGCTTAAATCACTGATAAAGATCATGTTCTTCATATGAATTTATACTTCCTGTTTCCAAAGAAAATTATTGCGGTGCTTGAGGATACTGAAGCAGGCTGGGATAAGACTCTAATACGCAAACACTGGATCCAGCAAACTTTTGCATGGGCAACTTGTCCTTATTCAAGAGAGTCCATCAAAACGAGCAGGATCTTCCACTTAGGGAGGGTACGTATACGCTGCAGGACGTATTCCTGAGACAAACACTTACAGAAGGGCATGGAGCTGTCCTAGGTGTGTAAAACCCTTTCGGTTTTTACAGCTTTCAGCCTCCGCTGTGGACCTAGATAGCTTTTTGCTTTGACTCCTGGGTGCAGCCGTCCAGAACTGGGGGATCCCTTGCAGACAAGGTGCCTTGTGACTCGGCCAGCGCGAGCTGCCGGGAGCACAGCAGGCCTGGCCTTTGCTTCACGCACCGCCTTCCTCTGGAGTCAGACACCGTCCTGGTCCTTAGGCCAAGGCTTGCCACGCTGAGCCCTGTGGTAGTACCTAAAAGGTTGCCCTAAAGCATGAAGAAGATGACTGTGACCCTCTCTCTCCTCTGGCCCAGGGATGCTCACTTCATCGCTGTGAGGGGCCGAGGCTTGGGAATAGTCGCCCCAGGACAGGGGGGTGCTGCAAGTCTCAGCAGTCTCCACTACTCCAGGTGCGTGGCATATTTCTCTGACCTATTTTCCTTGGGAGGAACACAGAGAGACATGTATACTGACTTAAAGAACCCCTTCCCCAACCCAAACCAAAATAACAAGCAAACAAAACCCCGCCGAAACAAGACGCTGTACTGCATAAATCCCTCCTTTCATGGAGAGGGGAGAACAGTTGCATGACAGATGTTAGACACACTATTCTCTTAAATGCTTGGAGGCACTCAATTAATATGGTGTGGGCTGCATTATAAGGATAGAATAGCACAGAACAGACCACAACCTGCTTAGTATTAATTGAATTGGAAAAGCAAAATGGAAAAAAAATCATTAAAATCTAATCATAAAAACAACTACAGTCCTCAAGTATCCTCCTTCTTCTGTCCCTCCTTTACTACAAGATTCATTTTTTAAAGTATTATTCTCTGTCAGTTCTCGGACTGGTTGGATAAGACAGCCTTCACTGTATTTTAAAGATGGATTCTCCAAACTGTCACCGTTCATCCCTTTCAGCATCAGAAGGACTGTCAGCATCCTTGCAGTAGAAGTTAGTATTTTATGGCATTTCGTCACCAGTTAGTTGAATCTTACAGCTGTGTAAAATGTAGAAGTAAATGGATAAACACAGTCAGCAAACTTAATTTATGTTTATGTCAGTGTGACAGAGAATGAGTTTGACTAATATTTTACAAGTGAAAGAACCACAGAAGACTTGGGAGGAAATACAAGACTGAAGTATGTGCTGAGAATAGGCTGCTATTCAGGAGGGTGACTGTCCAGGAATGGCACATTTCTGCTCTGCCCAGGCTGGGTGGGCAGGCGAAGCAGAGGACTCAGAATAGGGCTCAGGGGCTCATTCTGCACTGGCACTTTTGCATTGCTTCGGTGGTGAAACAGGTCAGAAAGCAGCTGGTTTGCCTAGCTCTCAGCTAGGTCAGAGCTGGGTTAACTGGTTATTTGCTCCCCTCCTTCCTATCCCACAGAGACATGTATGATGGCAGGATTCAGGAGTGACTGGTTAATATTTTTTGCACCGGCCTCTGTGCAGGGAGCAAGCACCCGGGGCTCTGCAGAGGCACCTGTCGCAAGCCAGTGTAATTTAGGGCACGCTGCGTACTGCCACCCACGTCTGCCTGAGCTCGGACGAGCACGCATCCACCCAGACTACAGAGGAACCAGTTTTGTCCCCCAGGAGCCTCCTCCGCACATTTCTCCCTGCACCTCGCCCCATGCTGCACCAAGCGATATGGCTCAGTGCTGCAGAGAAACCCAGCCAAGGATCTTGGCAGTCTGCTCCTGCCTCTCTCCCTGCCTCGTTGCGGGGTGTTAGCAATGTGGCTTGCTCTGCCTTGGTTTGCTTGCCTGTGGAAGAGGCAATACGTACTAAGATGTCCTGTGTGTGGCTGTGATTTGCTTGAAGTTTCAGACTCAAAGTGCCTGGAGGAAAGGATGCATACATGCTATACATCCATGCACAGCACACACATGCAAAGCCTTAGTGCTGTGCTAAGTAAATCGGGTTGGATCACAGGCTCTAGATTTTGCAGCAGGACTTTGGAGAACTGTTACAGAGCTCAAGAGCTTTAAAAATGTACGTATGGAAAATATTATGCATAGCTAAGCACTTCAGCAAGGAATTATACAGACACGCGATACACGAGGCAGTTTAGGAACCCTATCACAAGCACAACGTTACCATTYGCCTTGATGCAATGCATATATGCCAGCGCTACCTTGATTTTTCCCTCAGCTAGTAAACTACTCAGGATGAAGATACGAAGGTCTGATGTGAATGCGCACTGGTTTTATGTCTGGGAATGCTCATTAGTTTCCGTGCTGCTATTCCTGTTTTTTTCCTGGTGCCGGAGAAGAGCCCAGCTCTGCAGTCGGGGTGTGCTGCAGCTGTGCTCCGCTGCTCTGCAGCAGGGCCTTGCAGCAGCAAGYGGGCCCACGGTTCCCATTTGCTAGTAATAAGAACACAGACACATCTGCCTGTTTGGGGAGTAACTCATGATTCAGCATTAATATTTCCTTTTTTTGCACAGACCTAAGAAGAAGCACTAGGAACACATGAAATGTGTATTGTTACATTTTACTGAGGTTCAGTAAAAATTAAATTCAAATGGGAAATCCCTCACTGTTGGACCCTAAGGCCTATTAAAAGTTGTACCTAAGTCTGTGGGCATAAAAGAATGTGGGTTCAAATACTGCTTCATTGTCTGAAGAGGTTTTTCCTATTCATGGGTCGCAGTTATTCCACTAGACTGTGACCACATAACCATAATTGGGCAGCTTTGCATTTGTTTGAGATAGCTATGACCACGGCAGGAAGAAGACAAGCTATTTTTTTTTAAGTGTGCAGTATGTCACATACACTCTTTTGGGTTTTGCAGAATAGGATGGGCATATTCAGTGCTCCGGGGCTGCGAGACTCCACCGCACCTTTTAGGGATGAGATGAACACGAAATCACAAGAAATGATGTCAAAGATTCCACTCTGTAACAAGTGATCTCTGTGTTTTGAAAAAACTGGGATAGAGAGAGCACTGCAGAAGACAAGATTAATAATTTTAAAGCCCATATTGGGATGTGGACATCTAACTTAAAATAAGGCATATTGGCTCTCTCCAAGTATCTATTTTTGCATTCATCTGAAAGCCTGTGGCATAATAATATATTTTAAGGATTTATCAAAATATTTTTAATAAAGTACCCAGGAAAAAGCACAGATGTTTACCTTTCTCTGTCCTTAAGTCTGTGAAAGGAAAAATGCCCAACTTTGAATGAGTACAGCAGATTTTAATAAACTTGCAGATCTAAGTTGATTCTCCATAATTTTGAATAGCTAAAGCAACAGAGCTATGAAAATATTCTTAAATGATGTTGCCAGACAACAATGTATTATCCGTATTATTTTCCGTATGTAGTACTGTTCATTGCCATGCAACAAATTGCAAAGATCAGTGGACCCCTGATCCTGAAAAAGCAGCTGTATTATAGCAGTCACTGGAAAACACCAGTCCTTACATGCAAAATTGTCTTGGGCAAGAATACCTTTCCCAGACACATTGAAATCCACATACTGGATCATGCTAGGAAAGCTTCCACTTTCCTCTGAACCACTAGCGATAGGTAAAGCCGTTATGGAAATAATAGCATACATGCCCACCTAGGCACATTTTCATTCCTACCACAAGTTTGTGCGCACACGTATGTGTGTGCCCAGTCATAACGCGGGTGCAAACGCACACCATGTGTGAGCAGAGGTACTGCTAGGATGATCGCACGTGAGCACGCACACAACACAGACCACTCCGTCACGTGCTCTTCTCGGCGCGCTCGCAGGTGAACGCACCTCTATGTGCTCATACACCCGCAACGTGGCCTGCTGAGCGGCACCCAGGACAGCTTTTCCATCCCCAGCCTGTACCAGCCGTAGCCCTGCCTCCCTGCTGCCCCCAGCCCCTGCCCCGCAGACATCCACGCTTAGAGCTGGGCCCTCTGAGCTGCCTCCTCAGTTCTGGATTTCAGCAGCAAATTCAGCAGCACAGTGTAGTTTTCCTTGCTGTGCTCCTGCCTCCTCTGTCTGGTTTGCCCAGGACAAACTTCCTCTTGAGCTGCCCTTCCTCCACCTCCGTGTGTTTCCAAGTTGCTCTTGAATTGGAGGAGTTAATTATCTCTGGAAGGGCACACATCTAAGATTTTTAACCCACCGCTGCAGATTACAGAGGTTTCAGATCTTTGACATTTCCCACTTTACTACCGTGTGCTCTCTAAACTTGGGCAAGTTTCTATGGCTGGAGTTTTCACAGAATCACAGAACGGTTGAGGTTGGAAGGGACCTCTGGAGTTCATCTAGTCCAACCCCCCTGCTCAAGCAGGGTCACCTAGAGCACGTTGCCCAGGATTGTGTCCAGATGGCTTTTGAATATCTCCAAGGAAGGAGACTCCACAACCTCTCTGAGCAACCTGTTTCAGTGTTCAGTCACCCTCACAGTAAAGAAGTTTTTCCTCATGTTCAGAGGGACCTGCCTGTGTTTCAGTTTGTGCCCGTTGCCTCTCGTCCTATTGCTGGGCACCACTGAAAAGAGGCTGGATCCCTCCTCTCTGCACCGTCCCTTCAGATACTTATACACATTGATAAGATCCCCCCTCAGTCTTCTCTTCTCCAGGCTAAACTGTCCCAGCTGTCTGGGACTCATCTCTGTGTAACTAAATTGAGGCATTTAAATGCATATTTAGGTGCCTGAGTAAGAGGACGGATTTCAAGAGTGGGAATGGTCCCTCACTTCTCCATGAAGTTTGCGATTCTTCACAACCATGGCCTTCTCCGCGCTGCTCTTCTGTGCTCTGAGGAATGGGCTGCCCATTTCTTTTTTCCAGTGGGAGAGGTGAAAGAGCTTTTGTGGTTTGGCAGGTACTAACAGTGTTGAGCTGCTTAAAATTAGCTATCTAAAAATCCATTAGAACTGGAGGAAACATTACTCATCCATTTGCAAGCCTGCTGAATGTGAGCTGATGAGTGAGGCTGCAGCTCTAATGGGTTCCTAATATGTATCTGCTCCCTGCTTCCTGCTGGATGGGGATCAATGCCACAGAATTCCAGGTGGCCCCTCTCAGGGCTTGTTTTTCCCAGGGGAATTCACCTAAGTACCTTAATGAGATACAAAAGTGAGGGTGGAAGAGGAGAGGTGTGGTGCCTGCAGTTCTCAGCAGAGCCACTGTTTTCTTCCCACTGCTTCTTTGATCCTTTTTCATCCTTTGCGCTCCTCATTTCTGGACAGATCCATAGAGAGTAGTCCTCGTTGCCTGGGCCCCATATCACATTAGCATGATTCCCATTAGCAGCATTAAGGACTGGGTTATCTGGGACCTCAGGCTGGCTTGAGGCAGGCAGAGCCCCAGGAGGGTGGTGCAGCAGAGGAGCATGGCAAGGAGGCTTATCTGCTGCCTGGAGGGGGACTCCCAGGCCTCCCTCAGCTGGACCTTCTCGAGGCACAGCAACTGCTGGTGGAGATGTTGCCCCTTCGCCGAGATGGTGCGCAGCCCAGCCTGCAGGGAGAGGGTTCACCTTGTGAACGTGGCCTGCAACCCCAGCTAAAGGCACTGCAAAAGCTGAAAGCCTCTGGGGTCTTCTCTCCACTGAGAACAGAGTGAAGCTTTTTCTTCAGGTGCATTTTATGAGGAGCCGGAAGGACACACCTGGATAAAGCTCCAAGGATTTACTTTTCAAGTGTGTCTCCATATGATAAACTGCTTCAGGTTTGCCAGTTCTCTTACGTTGTCTTTTTCCAGCTGAGGACACCCTCATCCTGAATAGGTGAACTGGAAGAGTGCAAGAGCTCCAGCCAGCTGACACCACCATCCCATCTCCAGACTCAGGGAGAGGGAGAAATATTGATAACAAGTACCAGAGAAATGCTTTGCAATGACCTTTTCTGATAGGAGAGGCAGAGAGTATCCCGGAAACATCCATCTTTTGTTGGCAAGGATATTCACTTCACTCACTGCATGACCAAATTTCTTTAACTCTCCTCAGGGTCGTTTTTGGACTGAATTGCAAGTGTATTTTACAAGAAAAAACCTTTGTTTCCTTCTGTTTTACATTTTTGACATTTCCAAAAAGGAACAAAATGTTAGAACAATGAAACATCTTCTTTTTCTTTTTTACAGACCCATCTGTCATTAAAAAACAGTTTACTTAACCTCTCTTCTCCTCTGTGAAGGTGATGGATGGTGCTGGACAAGAATTACAGGATCCAGTAAGTGAGGTGCTATTTGCGTCATCAGCAACAGTGGTCATCGGGGAATCATCTGCCATTTTTATTGTTTCAGAAAGAGATGTGGAGGAAGAGGGGAGCAGACTGTGATTTATTATAGTTGATGGAACAGTATTTAAAGTTAGACAAATGGAAATTTGGAATCTGTGCAGGTACAAACCTTATATGAGGGCCTTGCTTTTGGCAGGAAGGTTTTACGAGCATACTCAGACTTGAAACCTCCAAGAGAGACTGCTGGAGGCTGACTTAGTAATCAAGAAAGTCGTGTGTCAGTGATGAACCATAAAACAGAGTTAATCAGAGCTGTCCTACTCAGAAATCTGGGCTCAGTCCTCCTTTGGATGTCACCACATTAAAGTTGCCGGAGAGACACTGGAAGGGACATCAAAATAACAGGTGAAATTCTAGTCTTCTTCGAATCAATGTCCATTTTGCCATTGACTTCAGCAGGGTTTCCTTTGCCCTCTTGAGACCACTGGAAACTAGGAGACAAACCCTAACATCTAACAAAATCTCAGCCATCAAATTTGCTGTCTGAACAGTGATCTCACCTGCAGAGTTTTTAAGTGGTATCTTACTTTTCCCAAGCCCTGACGTGAAAGCCCCGCGGTACTTGTACTGGTGCATTCCCACCCTCCTTCCTTCTCCTGGGAAGTCTGCCTGGATGGGAAGTGACAAGTATACACAGGGTCTATGAACTCTTAGGAATATTTCTGAAAGCTGAAATCGGGAGACAGACAGAGCCCAAACTCCCCGTGATACTGGGAGTGCTGAGCACCCTAGGAAAGCTCCCCCAAACCCTTGAGGCCCGTGCCAGAGGCTCTTTCACTGCTCAGCCTCAGTGAAACTCCTACATTGTCTGCGGTTTTACTTTCATGCCATGCCATTTTCCCATCTCCTCTTCCTCAAGTTGATGCTCAGTTCTACTCATGGGTAAATCAATCTGCAGTAATTCTGCTGAAGCCAGAAGACTGAATCATGTAAGAGTGGAATCAGGCCCCAAGGATTCAGTAATGAATTTGACATCGACACAGAGAATTGGGGGTTGGGGCTGTTCTAAAAGAAATGATCTAATTTGACCAAACACTTGACAAATTCTTCCCTCCTATGTCCTTTATGAATGCAGTTATTTGTCCCAGTAGTTAGATTCACGCTCTTCCATGTTGAAATTAATTTCTTTCACATGATTAATCAGCAGCTGGGAACAGGTGATGTCACGGGCCCCGACATTAGATTGTCATCAAACATTACTTTTCTCATATTTTCTTTTAACTAAACAACTGCAGTGCCGGCCTTGCTGGCTGGTGGCCAGCCCGAGTCTCTGCACGGGGATATAACACTCGTTGCCTCTGTTTTCTCACACTCTCCTAGCTTGCTTGCCGTCTGATGGAAAAATAAACTTCCATGGCAAGAATCCGAGCAGCATTTGCAGTTGCAGTGTCTCAAAGAAAAACATATTGCCGGTAACAGGGGAGTCCTCACACCCCTGGCAACCCAGCAATCCTTCCCCTTTCCCTCGCAGAAAAAGTCGTGTCGGAGCAATTTCAGCGACCAAGGTGGTCAGGCACAAAGACTTAAGTTTCGGCCAAAAAATGGCTGGAAGCAGGACAGTGTCCCTCAAATACAAGCTGTCATTAAGAACAAGCATTTCATTGATATTTACATGAAAACAACATGTGCCTCAACTTTTGGCTGCTTTGGAAAAAGAGGGATGATGGTTTTCCCAGGCAGGGTGCAGGACATTTAACTGCTGACGAGATTTGCCTGGCTGTTGCTAACAGATGATGTCTCTCAAGTTTACCAGAAATGGGAGTTTGTCTGGAGTCGGTATTGCACTTCATTTTCCACTAAAAAAGTGATTTGTAACTCTCACCTTTTTCTCTATCAAAACTACATTCTTCCATTCTTAACGCCTGAATGAATCTCAGTGACTTTTTCTAAAGGCTGTGGTGAATCAGAGGCACTTGCCAGATAAAGCGACTTGTAAAAGTGGGAGGCAGGGCTCAGCATTCTCTGAAAAACTGTGTTTTTCATCAAGTCCTATCTCCAACAATGGATCAGTTTAGAATACCCACATCTGGTCTAACCTGTTCTCCGTGAAACATGCTGTCTTTGACAAGGTAGTCTTGACGGGTTAGTTTTGGAAAAACTCTGATGGTCTATTTTTCATTTTAATTTTCAAACATTTTAGACTGCATGTAACACACTGAGAATATAAACGTAGAAGAGTTTTGGTTGATTTTGCTTCATTGAAACATTAGTTGCATTGTGGGCAAACTGAATTAGAGTAGCTGTTACAGCACTCACTTTTCCAAACCATTATGGAATGAGATTACAGTCAAATATTTTCCACTAATAAGCTTAAGCATTAACAATTATGGAAGCTTTTTCATGAGTAAATGCAATTAAATTATTGCAGCAATTTAGAGTATCAGTGGGGTTTGAAAGCCTTTAATTAATTTTGATTACATTTGAAATAATTATAATAATTTGAGAATAATAAACCAGATCAGTCCCTGGGATTACTCCATTAAAATGGATTACATCATACCTGAAATAAGTTTTGGCCTTTTCTCTAGCATTTAGGTTATCCCTGAAAAATCCCCAAATGGCTGATGAATGTTAAAGGAAATACAAATGATAGTCCTCATATGTGACCCACTTATGTCCAAAGAAAAACACTTACTGATTAGAATGGGCTGTGGATCAGGTATCATACTGCAAAACTACTCCAGAAACACAGCTGTCTCTGGGTTAGCAACTGATGAAATTCTCTTTTTCAGAATTCAGTTCAAAATCCAGTCAAACACAGTCTCCAAGGAAGTACTTTTTTCCACATTTCCTTTTTTCACTTGTACTATTCAAAAATTGAGAGCAAGGATTTACATACAAGCTACTGAATAATCTACTGAATTCAAATTAGTTTCCACTGGTTAGACGTATTTTTTCCATCCGCATTTAAGGTAAGAATATCAGACAGCCTTTCCTTTTAACAAGCTGCTGACTTAAAAAGATGAATGGTTTATAAGGAACTCTCCGCAGCTACAACTGAAAGACCTCAGAGCATTTTGCAGTGGTGAATCCGGTACTCCCTGCTGTACAAGTACGAGAACTGAGGGTAACAGGAGCTGCAGTGTTATGCCCAAGGCCATGCCGTGAGTCATTAGCAGAGAGAGGAGTAAGGGCTATCTTGCCCATCAGCCCCATGCCGTAACCACCCTTGGGTGCTGGGAGCGCACTGACGGCCTCTGCTCTGTATTGAGATACCCAGTCATAAACCAAGTCCTTCCCCCAGGAAAGCCCATGTCAGTGTGAGGAAGGGCAATAGCAATTATGAAAATATTTTCCCAGGGGATCCCCAGCCCTGGGGCAATGACACTGAATAGGAAGAGACTGGCCCGTGACAGGGAACTGGAGGATGGGGATTTACCCATCCCAGTGCCCTGACTGAGCCCTCGTGCGGGCACCAGTATCGAAGGGGAGCTGTCAGAGACATTCGGACCCAGTCCCCCACTGTGGCTGTGTTCCCTGCTAACTGTGTGCCCTGGCCAGACTTGTTCCCCCGCAGGGCAGGGGCTGTGCTAAGGGCCAGGGAGACTCTCACTAGTACACAGCACCCCGGGGGTGCTCACCAAGTATTCGCTCTCTGACAAATGACTCCTAAGCTTGCCAGACTGGGGACCTCTCCCATCCCTCAGCATTTCTTTTGCTATGTTTCTTACCAATGACTCTGTTTTCACACTTTGGATTGAAAACATCCTTCATGTTTCTGCTCAGGAGCCTCTCCTGAGCCCCCCACGATCCACAGCTCACGGTCTTATGGACCACAGACCACAGCTAAAGCCTTTTCCCTCAGTATCGCTTTATATCGTCATGTTTATGTGATGAACTTTGGTAAAACCAACACACCAGGCAAGTTACTTGTACCAGTTCTTGGTAACAGCTATTATTTTTATACTGTTATTGCACTAGCTTTTTTTGTTGTAGTAGTTATTGCAAGATTATCATTAGCTGTCTCTTCTTGCCTTGGCCATCGAGAGTTTCTCAGCTGCCATATAGAGCCCCTTTTTTCCCCCAGTGTTCTCTCCCTGCAGGTTAATAGCAAAGTCCAGCTGATCTGCTCCCTGCATCTGTGTGGGCCAGGCCTTCAGCGATCCTCAGGCAGCTCCAGGAGACCTTCCTTGCTCTTTCCAGACTCCCATCAATTAGCTCTGCCCATAGTGCTCTAATGCTTGTTGTTCTAATGCTTATTGTGCTCGTGCTTATTGTGCTAATGTTTATTGTTCCAATGCTTCTGCCAGTGTTTCATAAAACTCCCAGGGCCTGATCCAAAGGCTCGAGGGGAGAGAAACACTGATTCCTACGGGCTCTAAATCAAACCTTTCTTTTACTGAAAGACTCGATCCTGCAGAGAGGGTTTAATTTAAATGGTTTGTAGGACATTATTGATTTTGTTGGTTTGGTTTCTAAATTTTAAATGTCAAATAAAGGCATGGGAACCAAATCAAAGAAAGTGGGGTTTGCATATATCTCCGGTTTACTTAATTTGCAAAATGTACTTAGTTAGCATTTTACATGCAGTTTTTCCTTTAGAGAAGCCACTGAGAGACTTGAAATCTGAGAGAATCACTTAGGTACACGGATATTCCATTACAGAAGCAGTGTCATTGAAATCACAGAGCATTTATTACTTTATAGAAGAAATGGGGAGGAACTGGGAAAAGATTTCTGTTTTCATTATGAACATTGCTTGTGACACTGATCTCCCCACACAGCTGGAGAACCTAGAATTAAATCCAAAGCAGCCAGAAAGAGGCTATTCAGGAGACCACGCAGGAAAGGTCAAACGAGGGCTAGATGAGGAGCATCCTCACAAACGCAACAGCCAGACTGATGGCTGTAGCCCCAGCCCCGCTGACAGAAATGCTTTGCCAAGGCTGCGAAGCAGAAGCTCAAAAGCCCCCAACCAGATGGGTCAGACACTAAGGGAAGAGGCCCGGCGTGAGCTGGAAAGGCTGCCCAGGGTGCGAGAGGATAGAAAGCCCTGGGGAAGTTTCGCAAGGAGAGAGAAGGCGAGAAGAGCAACAAAACTGCGTGCTCCCGACTCAGCGAGGGCGCCACGCTGCCCTGCAGAGGGAGAGGGCAGAGTCAGGCAGGAGCTCCCTGGCTTTTCTTGTTTTGCAGCACCGTTCTGCTTGCTTGTGCTTCAGAAGCGCAATCTCTGTGTTGGAAACTTTGTTTCTGAGTTACCTGGGAAGTTGTCAGAGGCTCCCAAAGGGACACCGCTTAGGACTTGCTGCAGTAGTCCTATTTGGCACCCAGAGGGGTTGCTCCGAGGGAGACGAACTCTTCGCTCTAGCCCAGGAAAGCCAAGGGCCCCAGGCTCTAGGGGTGTGCTCAGTAAAGCCCAGCAGAAGAGCAGCACGTGGCTCATCCCCTAACCACAGCAGCAAGGGCTACTCAGACAAGAGCAATGATTCAGAGGCCTYGGTGAATCAATTCTCCGCTTCCCCCTGGGGGCCGCAAGGAAAAAAACTTCTTGTTCTGCTGCCCCATGGTACATCGAATGTGGGGATAACTACAGGACTTCGGCTAGCAAAGTTATACATCTGTTCTAAGTCACACATTTCACTTTGATGTCTCCATCATGAATTAATATGCTTTTATGGCACACTGGAAAGGATACATCATAGCCCAGCAYATAGTGAGCAATGAATATGTGGCACTGGCATCAATCAGTCCTCCTGGGATTCCCAGGGAAGGACACCGTCAACAAGCACTTATTCCCTTGCTTGCTTGCTTCCTTTCTCTTCCTTCCTTCTGTCCTTCCTCCCTCCCTTCTTCCTTCCTTCTTTCCTTACTTTTCCATCCTTTCTCTCTCTCTCTTTTTGAAGAATATCTCCTATAACTGTTTATTGCCATATAACCCTGCAGACTGCCAGGAAACCTTTGGAAACCAAGGGAAACACAGACACTGTGACCAAACTTAGTCAACAAGCCCATAAGCAAGACGCATCATGCTTCCAGTGGCTTCACAGAAGCACAAAAGAAGGTCAGAAGATAAAGGCAGAAGGTGCATTACTTTCTGGGATGAGATGGGTAATGCAAGCATGTAGGTGTTTATTTAGAGCTCCATCTTGCAATATGATCCCTATTCACAGTTCTTTTGTTTTTATCAGGACTTCAGGCACAAACTGGATTGCAGGCCTCCAAAAAAGCCTTGCTTTTGAAAGAAGTGGAGTTTAAGATTTTTGAATTCTCCATTTTCATCCTGTCTGCTGTTTTTTCTTCCTCTTTAGCTTTTCTTTCTCCTTTCGAGCAGGTTGGTCAGCCTTTAGAATCAGTTTTACAATTTTCCCACACTCACGGGCGTGTTAGGGTTCACTGCTGTGAATGTTCAAGTAGCTATTCTTTATGACTCGATTTTTCTTCCATGAGTCAGCTTACGCTCATATCAGATTTTGCAAGAAATATTTTACAGTAAAAAGCCTCCCAACACTATGAGCTAAAATTTAGATAAAGTATTCAGTGTATCCCTTTAAATATTATGTTTCATATTTCTTTATGGCAAAGAAAAGAGAAGCTTTTTTAGAAAAGTCCTAAAAACACCGGTATCATTTGTATGCTTTTTTCTCCCCTCTAATAGATTTTAATAGAAAATTATATCCTATTTGTAAGAGTCTATTGGATAGTTCAAAAAGGAATAAGAGCTGCTGAGAACTGGTCTCTTCAGCACATGCATAGAATGACTTCCCCTCAATCAAATTTTCAGTATAGTTTTGATTGCACTAAAAACTACACTGATGTTGTTAACATCAAAAGGAACTATTTCAGCACGTTGGAAATGCACTGGCTTTGTAACAAGATCAAATTATAAGACAAGACTGATCATAGCACTAGGCAAGATTCCTCCCTTGGAGTAAATTTGGTGGTTGTAGAACAGCTTTGACAAGACACCTCTGTGAGAAATGAGAAAGGTGGGTTCAGATCCTCTCAGATGGAGAAGACACTAAGATCCGGGTTTCACACAGCCTAGATACGTGCTTGCTTTAGCAGAAGAGGGTGGCCACTACCATCAGCAATCTTGTAATGCTCGTCTGTTATTTAACTTTTTTTTTTTACTGTAAGTGTGTTAAGAAGGAAAGATTCCATTTTGGGTTGAATAAAATATTTTCCGCAACTCAGAGCAACATTTTATAGTCTTTCTTGTGAACACAAATAAACCCCAGATATTTCTGCGGTGGATCAATTCAAACAGATTTCAGTCCAGCTCTGATTTATTTGGCTTGGCCACTGAACTGAAAATTTATTCAAATGACCAAAGAACCAGAAGACCAGAACTTCATAACATAAGTGAAACACACACATATATACAATAAGCAGGAGCCTCTCTGTCAAAGCGCTTACTGTCTAAGAAGCAAGTCAGGCCTCAGAAAGGTTCCTATCTCCGTGTTGTATTTAGGAAGTCTGTGCAGGACCTGGGAAGCCAGCCTGGACCACCAGCATCCTAAATCAGTGCCCAAGCTGCAAGCCCTTCTCTCTTTGCTGCTCAAGCCTCCCACTTCCTTTCTGCAGCAAAACTACTCTGGTTCTAGCGGTTAAAGGCTCTCCTCACTATCAGAAAAGCTAACTTGCTTACTCCCTTAGTGTGTACAAGGTACCTATTCAGATACCATCAGACCCTTGCATTAACTCGGCATTGAGATTAGAATCAGAGGTTCTTTATTCAGATATAACATCTACAGCAGAAAAAAGTTCCTCTTTTCAAGGTCTAGGAAAACTTCTCGCTGGCCATCAGCTGCCAAATGCATCTGCTGTGGTGCTGGCTGTTTGGACTACAGATTGGGATCTGTAGGCTAGACTCAATCCCAAATTCACAAGGAGTTTACCTAAACAAGGAAAGTAGGGTTTGAGTTTAGAAAAAGTGTCACGCTGGCCTTCTGAGCCATGAAATTATTTTAACAGGTGAAATGATTTAACTGGCATTTAAGATATTTGCACCGGGTTGAAGAATGAAATGAATCTGATGAGGCTATAGAACCGACTGTATAGAGACTGGAATAAATATGAATGTGAATAGCTCTGCAGAAAGACATAGGAGGCAGAAATGCAGTTTAGGGAGGAAAACAGAGGTGGGTGTGAAATGATCTAACTGTTGGCATTGTGTGCAGTACAGTGGACATTGCTTACCTTCATTAATGAGATACAGCACTTCACTACCCCATCCTTAGATATCAAAGCACTTCTCACTCAGGGTAAATATCATCCTGCCCATCATGCAGATGGGAAAACTAAGGCAGGGAGAGGTAAAGACCAACATTTTCCAAACAGCTTGGTGATTTTTGATGCCTCTATTTCTGTGTGCCCAAAAGGAAACCTGTCTGGACTGACCCATGTGTTTCTTGAACCTCATGATTTTCATGAAGTGTGGAGTACTGTTTGCTCAGCATGTACAAAAATGAGGCCCAAAGTGTCTCAAACTCAGCATTTGAAATGAGCGCACAGGAAAACATTGGTCTCTTAAATGCTACTCTTGCTCATACAGAAAGCCACCAGCATACTGTTTCTTTTTCTAAATTACAGTAAAGGTATCTTTCTTCTTTTTAAATAACATCTCTGATCTTGACATTGTTTATCAGAGCTTTTATATTCACATTCAAACCTGTAAGGCATCCACAAATACCACTGAAGTATTTGTGGAGGTGCACTTGCTTTTTCCTGATGTTCATATGAGTAAATTCATCTTGCATGATAGGGAAGATGAGGATACTACACCTTTTTCTGTCATGCAGAGCTGTAAATTTTCATTTTGGACATGGGTATTGCAGCTCTTCTGACAGCATGACACCCACTCTCTGTCTTGCTGATTTTTCTGTTGCCTTCCATGGCAGCACAGATGCCGGAATTGAATTGCTTGGTGTCTGTTGGGCAATGTGTCCAGAGTGGTGTTATTCTTTCACCAAGGGTTTCAGGCACAGAAAAGTTCCTGACTGAACCAAGCAGAGACTAAGCAGGCTGCCTGCCTGAGGTCTGTATTTGCACAAGGCTGATGTGCAGAAGACCAATGTCAATGAATTCAGACTGCATCACTGAGCACGGATTCTGATGCAGTGTCTCGCTTTGCTCAGATACTCACACCTACTCTATCACAGTGCATTGTTTTTTTCTGCTATTTTTCCCTCCTAAGATCTTAGGATCTTACCATTTCTATTTGCACAAAAACCTAATTTCCTCAGATGGGTATTAAGAAAAAGCAAATACATATCCACAGATACCACAGACATTTGTGGAGAACCTGCACCTTGTATTCAAATGAAAGATTGTCATTTTYATTTATTTGTGATGTCCTCTCCTCTCTAATTCTCTATTCCCTAATGACTTTCTGCCAGACTAACTTCACTATGACAATGCCAGGTCTGTGTGCTTTTCTCTTTATTTCTCTCTCCTTGATCGGTGTACATTGTTGTGTGAGCTGTGAGATAGTAGCTGTGCTTTACCCCAACCCTGACTGAGGTATCTCCAGGCTCTGTCAGGCCTCTGGGAGACAAATACGGTCAGGCTGAAATTCAGACAGCTTATGCACCATCTACAGTCAACTCTGGCCTGTCTGCGAGAGTTGCAGTATGACTGTGTCTCATGATGACCTTTTGCCCAAGGAGAGTGTCAGCCGTAATGCCTGCAAAGTTTTGCTGCACTGGAAGCACAAATTACTATTACACATGAAAACAGCAGCGAGATGTGTAGTGATATCACTGGGGCAGCATGTGAACACCAAGGTGATTTGGGTGAAATAGGGCAGTGGAATGGAAAAAGGCCACCTTAATTGTGCTTATGAAAAATTACAGATGAGGAGTATGATTCATTAGCAAAGTGTAACACCTTGCAAGACTTAAAAATAATTAAGTTCTGAAGTTCTTCTTGAAGCAATTGATGTTTTTCACACGGGGGAAAGAGGAGGGAAGTTATAAAGAAGATGGAGAATGCAAGGTACTAGTTACTGTTATTTCCTTAATTTGAGACCCATGCTTAAACCTTCCTGATTTATAAAAGAAATCTCTTGGGTTTTTTTCTGCAACTTACTTACTTACAGTTTCATTGTACAAGAGGAAAAAAGAAGYCCTAAGGTTTTGAAAAGCCGCAGCGGTTTAACTGTAGATTTGATTTAAAACTGCTTTGTTTGATCAGTAGAAAATCCCTGTGTGAACTCTCTTATTTGGTTTATCTCAAAATGAAATAAACTCTTTGGCTACCACATAATTGAAAGTCAAACTGGCTTGAACCAGTTTAACTAAGTTGGTTCAAAACCTAATTAAAGGCTTGATTCAATGGTGCTAATGCAAAGTTCAATAAACTAAATGCCAATGAAGGCTCTTTTAGGAATGGCCACTGCTGCTGAAGGGGAAGGGGTTTAAACCAAGTTTAATTAATTTACTTTAAAAGTTAATTAGATAAACTATTCTAAGTGCCTCTGTGTAGAGGAGCTTTCAGGCGTATGACAATGAATCCATTGGAAAGTTGCTGCCTTAGCCTGAGGAAGTGAGTGAAGTTCAGAAACAGCAGGCAATAAAGCCTTGATTTTTTTTTAACAAAAACCAAAATAGCACGCTTTTCCTCTYGCCCCATTGGAAAGTGAGAAATATATTTTTGCCTACATTCACTSAAATTTCCTACCCTTGCTGCCACAAGTGCAGCTCCCCCAGTGGGAACAGTGGTCATGATAGAGCCATGCTAGCAGGGCTGAATCTGAGCGTCTGAACAGCGTGGTAGAATCTGGCAAACAACACGGTTTCAAAACAATTGCTCTGGTAGGGTCAGGAATTTTGCAACAAGAGACATTTCACAGAAAAATTCTCTATAGAGGACTATAGGAGCAACTAATGTATTTTGCAGGACTCTGATTACAACAAAACCCTCTCAAAGGATGATCACGCGGTGTAACAGAGTTCAGGGTGGACATGTGTGCACGTCAAACAGCCAATCCAGCTACAAAGGAGACATCCATGCATAGAAGGCCTGTGCCCCCTAGTGTATATATTAAGACTGTCTTTTATAGGATATGGAGAAGCAAATCTCCTCGAAATACAATAGAAAAGCATGTTTGAATGCAAATGTAAAATTTTTATTCCTTGGCCACATCCTTCCCACGATGTCTCCTAGTAGAGGGCCCAAGTAAATGACATAGATCCATCTGTACTGTTATGGGGAATGTCTTGTTTTGTCTGCTATGTGCTTTTTTAAAAGATGCTTGTTAAACATGTATTTTCCTCTTTTCCAAGACTGATTTCACTTCAGTTAAAATTGTTATGGAGTTACCATTGACTTCAGTCAGAAKAGAGCAGTCTTAATTCATAGTTTTCTTACCCATGTGAACAGGTCTGCTTACATCTCTGAGCCTGGGGTCATCTAAAGGATTTATCCCACAATCTGGAAAGCCAAACAGAAACCAACAGCTTTAAAGGCATAACACTGCTTTTTGGGCTAGTGCATTTATCTCCTAAAGAGATATTTGATTTTTGTCAATGCTCAGCTCCATGCAGCTAAATAATTTCTGAATCAGGAATTAGTATTTTCAGAAGAGCTTACTATTGGCTCTACCTGGAAAAAATAAAACTTCTCTTTCTAGGCCAGTACTGTTTTTAGACTCAGTATGGATGCATGTTCCCCACATTGTCCTAAATGAAATGAGCACAATTCTGGGAAGAGCAGGGTAGCCATAAGGCTGCATTTTGCATGCTATGGACAAGAGAAACTTTTTTGTAATGGCAGAGGTGGAGCATTAAAGCTAACTAAGAAAAATTACTACCCTTAGTTTTGTAACCGATGCCACGTTACCTTAACTAGCAGGCCAATGCATAAGGGAAGAGGTGTTTTCAGTCTAGATGAGTTCAGTGCGGGAAAACAAGGTGAAGACAGGCTCAGGTCTTGGATTATTCCTACCTAAAATGGTAATCCTTGTGATGGGCAAAGTAYTCCAACTGTCATACGAAACCAGGGGTAGGTAACAGGACAAAGAATGCTAGGGCCTCAAAAAGTATCCTGTAGCTTGGCTAGCGTAGAGCCACTGCTGTGCACTGGACATTTCAGAGTATGTACAAGCATGTACGCAACAAGGAGAGAGGAGAAGCTGTCTGAATGTGACAGTGGTCTAGAGGATACCATGGCAGCTGGACACTCCCTCTGCTGCTGTGCCCAGGCAGGCACAGGGTGCTCCTGTTGGAGTAGTCCTACTCCTGCTAGACCGTACTGGCTGACCTTGATGGTCCTGCACAGTCTGTAAGACTCATAAGCCAGGTAAGATTTTGCTGGCATTGCATTGGTCTGGATGCATCACTGTGATTACTTTCTGACTGCAGACTTAATCAAATTTAATTCCCATTCCCCTCCCAATACCTTGGCCTTGTCTGTTTGATTCAGGCCTCATGTTTAGCTCATTTCTACATACCCTAAAAAGCAGCCATCCACATTGTTTCTATCATGCACTGGAAGACTACCAAGATACTGGAATCAATGAAGCACGAGATGATCTCAGGTCTATATAACACCATGGGAGACATGTATGGCATGAACATTCACAGCATAGCACAGGGCCGGCTGTCTACTAGTTAGTATCCCCTCCCAGTGGAGATGTCCTTCCAGCAATCAGACCAATAGTCTACAGTCTGGGAGAGTCTGAATCCATACTTTCTCTCTATCTGCTTTAGGAAGAAGGATACACCATGCTCTTCAATACTGGAGCTTAAGCCTAAACTGTTCAGTTGGATCTGAGGCTTTATGGTACAGCTAACGTGGGATYACTCTTTAAAAATCAACAGAAGTGTGACACCAATATGTGATATCTGTTCATGGCTGGCACTCAGTCATGAGTGCTCTCTGCATGCTAAAAAATCATATGACTGAGCAGATATCCTTCAGTTATGAGAAAGATGCTTACTTTGGTATTCAGTAATGACCTTTCCTTGAGGGATTGCAGATTTACAGAGTGGAATAAACCTAGCAAAACTCTTAGGAAGTACTGTCTACACTCTAGTGTGAAACTTCAAATATTTTGGACTTGACCCCACTCATATCTTCAATGTAAACATAAGAGGCTTTTAATACTGTTTTGATGGATGGTGTTGTGTCTGTTTCCATTTGAAAGCCAAGGGAGCATCTCAGTGTTTGAATTTGTGTCAGTAGTCCTATTTCCGGGTATTATTTATACCTCCTGAAATTAAACAGCCACAATTCCTTGGATATATTTGGARGATTGTAACAGTTTATGACTAAAAACTCCCTGAGATCTCCTACTGTAAACTTCTAAGCACTAAAACGAAGCACATGAGGGCAATCCCACAGAATGTCCCCACATACATCAGAACAACAATCAGGCTGGTGACAATTGCTTCTGGGGAGAGACTGTGACCTCCTGAGTTGAGAAGCTGAGATGCAGTTTGCCACATAATCTTTTTAGGAACTGCCATACTTTACATTATCTGTGAGAGATCATTTAAGGAAAGGACTTCATAGATCTGTTTAAAGAAGAAGAGAAAAAGAAACCGAGAAATATTTCTGATGCCTGTATGATACAGTGTGGGGGGTTGATAAAGGAGTCCTTTAATTTGCTCTCAGGTCAGATGTTTCTCATGTGATGCAGCTAGAAAAAAATATATAAAAAAAAATAAAGGGACATTCTGACTGAAAGCTGTATGGCATTAACTCTCAAGGAAGGAGGGGCTGACACATGTCTTTGTGTTCATACTATCCACTTGTACAGAAGAGGAGCACTGAGTTAAGCCAGATTTTAAGCTCTGAAAACCACAAAGGAGGCAGGCAGAACACGCGTTCTCGGAAAGGCAGCTGTCAGTGAGGCAGAGCAGTGCAGTTCAGCCTGCCAATGCTTTCGCTTTGAAGATGTAAAATCTTCTAAAACGAATAAATATTTTTACTATTAGCCCAAATTTATGCCAGATATATAAGACCCACATAAAACTAAAGGGCTCTAAAATTCCTGTTGGTTGTGGAAAAACAGAGCACAACCAAAATTGTTCCTTGCCCTAACAAACTTGACAAGCAATGGAGCATACCATGYGTGAAGGATTCAATTCATCAGAGAAATTCCCATTTAAAAAAATCCAGCTGGATCAAGTGACCAGTGGAAAGGAACTTAACAACTCAGCACAAGGAAAAGGATAGACACAGCCTTTGAGACAAACCTATTTCAAAGAGCTGTGACACTCTTCYGACAAATACAGCCAAGCACACAGTTTATTGGTTTTCCTAGACCGACTGTCTCGGCAAAGGGCAGCCGACAAYACTTTGATAGGCAGTTCTCTGGGGCTCTGAAGAATTTTGTGTGTTACTTATTTCTGCGTGCAAAGCAGCTCTGAATAAGGACCACRGGTATTAGGAAGGTGTACTCTTGTCACCTTTATTCTGAAGGAAAGTCAGGGAAAGCGAYGGTCAAGTTAGAGTTGGAATCTGCAGGAAATTTCTATTACTCTATYGACAAATAATGGAGTAGTTCACTTTTCTTACTATACCTTGTGCCTCCTTTATTGCTATCCTATCTTTCGGGTCTTTTGCACGTAAAACCATCAGGGACGGCACCAAGCGAAGAGCAAGGTGAAGCTCTGCCACGAATACTTCCATGTGCCTGTGCTGGAGGCTCTTCTTAGGCAACAGCAGCAGCAGAGGGGGATTAGCACGACTCTGGTTCGTGCCTCTGCCCCCACAAATGATGAGGAACTGCTACGAAGCCTTAATCTCACTGCACTATTGCTTGATAAAGCTATGGACAGCAACGGGGGCCCAGGAACTGTCTGCAGGCTGACTGAGAAAGTTTCATCTGTCTGCAGGACTATCTCCTTCTGACTGCCGTGCTGGATCTTTTTTAACTTTTAACAACAAAACCTACATTCTGAAAATACAAAAATCTCACATCCAATAGCAAATAATGTAAAATGTTTGTAATTTTGTTTTTCTTTCCCCCACCCCTCTAATCTATAAACTCAGCAAAGCGACCCTGAAAGAACTGTTCCTTGCGCTGCTTCTCATTTCGCTCCTCCACGCTTCCCTCTCGCTTTCCGATTTCAGTGGAGATCTGCGCACCTGCCCGGCTTCCCCAGGCTGCCCACGAGCGTCCCCGCCTCGCCGTGCCCGGCGTGCGGCTGGACGGGGCCAGGTGAGGTCCCCGGCCTCGCCGAATTTCCTATGTCTCTTGGGGCTGCGGGGCCCCGGGGCAAGGGGGAGCCGCGGGGGGCCGGGCCGGCCGGGCCCCGCCACGCGCCCCCATCATGGCGGCCCCTCACAGATACCACCTGGCGGACGGAGAAGGGCATGGTGAGGCCTCCCTCAACCGCCTTCCTATTGGCCGGCCCTCATCCCACCCTTCGCTTCCATTGGAGAATCCCGCAGAGTGGGCGGAGGCTCTCGGGAGGAGCGACATCCGCTGCGGCGAATCAGCGCGTGCGCCTTTCCCCCTCCGCGGGCTGCGTGGAGGGGGGATCGAATGCGCCGGAGCCAATGGGAGCGCTGTCGGGTTCGTGCCGTGTCGCGCCGGGCTGCGCCAAGCCGCGCCGGGGCCAGGTGAGGCAGGGGCGGCTCGGGGCGCCCCGGCGGGGCCGGCTCGGGGGGGCCGCGCTGCTCCGCGCCCCGCTCCGCTCCGGCCGGGCCGGGCCGGGCGTTTGCGCGGGGGCGCCGCGCCGCTGGAGCCGTGCGCGGCGCCTCCGCCTCCTCCCCGCGGAGCTCGGCCCGGCACGGGAAGATGGGGCAAACTCGCCCTCGGGGCCGAGCGGGGGAACATGAGCCTTGCTGGCTCCTTCTGCTGACAGCAAATATATATATATATAGTGTTTTTATATGTGTGCATGCATGTATGCATATTATTTATTAATTCATATATATATTATATATCTACATTATGTATGTATGTATTTATTTATTCCCCGAGGAGGGGTGGGAGTGTATTTCTGCCTCGGGCTGGAAGACAGTATTTCATTTGAAACCGCTGCCAGCAAATTCTGAGTGGCGAACAGATTTTTTAAGTGTTAAAAACAACCCTTGGGAAAAATGCATGCATGGGCCCAAGGCTTTTTTCCAGCGCTCTCCTGTGAAGTCACTGACTGTTGTTTTTTGTTGTTTTTTCTCCCCCCCCCCCAAAAAAAAAAGTCTCTTTCCTCCCTGCCTCGCTCCCCTTTCCCGGCCGCCGGCTGCGGGGTGCGTGCGTGGGGCAGGTCATGCGTGCGGACGCAGGAGGAAGCTGACCCGCTCCGGGAGGCGAGCGAGGCTCCGGTGCGTATGCGCGTGTCCCCCGCGCCCCGGGAGGGGACGGGGGCGCAATGCAAGTACGGGTGTCCCTGGGCACCCGCGATGCGAGCTGCCCCATCATCGTCGGGGTCTGCTGGCTCAGGTGCCCCGGGGCAATATTAGAAGTACCAACGCTATTAGCTATTTCTGCGCATGAGGCCCGAGCCGCACTTCAAAGTCTTCCTGGCGTAAGTACGTCAGCGGGGATGTGGTGCTTTTGTGCTTCAGCCTGAAGCTGACTGCTGGTGGCAGTCAAACTTGGCAAGATAATCCTTCTGCTAGCATGGTTTGACGCTCTTCAGGAGGGTCTAGTTTAAACTCTAGCAGCAAAATAACAACAATTTGTGGCTATGTGCTGTGCCTTTCTTGTGGGACAAAAGAAAGTAATGTTAGTATAATTGTGCTGGTATTTCCTAAAAAGGAGAAAGAGGCCTCCAAATCTTGACAACTTCCTTTTAGCATCTCATGTTTTGTTATTTTTGCACTCTTGAGCTGAAACTGAAATGGCACTTGCAAGTTTTCTTTCGACTGTTTAGATGGTGTGTTCTGAGCAGCTTGTCTTTTTACCAGCATGCATGTTTTGGCCTTGCTTACTGGGAAGAATCTGAAAGGCTAAATTGCCTTTCGTTTCCTTCTACTTAGAACTTCTGAAACTCTTTTTCTTCCTCTTTATATTTACTAACAGCAGCACAGTTACAGCCTAAACTTAGGAAAACATGAGGCTGTCAATGTCAAGCTCTCTTGATCTAAATATAGCAAATGAAAACTGTTTCACTTCATCTAACTACCATCAAAGATAACAATATGTGTAAGCAGGAGTTTAAACTCTCAAATGGATTATTAAATATTCTGCTAACCTATAGCAGCTGTTCTGCGCTGTACATTATACTGGTGGTATTTATTATGGATGAAGGACAAAGCAAGGGATTTGGGTCTGTTTGCAGCATGAGGATGTTGTAGCCTGATATTGAAAGGCAAACTAAGGCTGGATCCTAATGTTAGGTGAATTGGCCTAGCTTTGAGGAAATCCATGAAGCTGACTTACCCCAGCTGAAGAAGGAGATCCCTTGCATGAAAGACATCTGGGAAGAGAGAAATTGGTACCTCTGCTTTCCTGCAGACTTCAGAGAGCTGCTGGAAAGTGGGAGTCATTGTATTCGCACCTCTACTGTTCAGTTATAAGAAATGCACAATACTTTCCTGGCTTTTGGGCCCTTTCGTTTTTGCCATACGGTTTTGAGTTTAGTCTTTTGGCACTTAAAAATCTAACGATTTTGAATGGGTCCTAACAGTTTGAATCCATCCACAGAGGAAAAGAGGAAAATTGTGCCTGATCTCCCGTGACTTACTGTGATCGGTTTGAAGACTGTGTGGCATATGTTGTTCACTTTCTTCATTTACTGTGTTCAGTAGACCATGCTCTGTAATCATCTGTGAATACAGGTACAGCATGCGTCCCCCCTGCCCCCCTGGCAAGCTCCTCCTATCACTAGAGCTGTAAARGAAGTGTTTTTGTCCCAGCCCTTCCTGCCCTTCCTGAAGCGTCCTTCCTTTTTCCAAGCTCAGCCTAGAAAAACACATTGTCTATGTGCATTGACATATCTGGTGTCATGCACAAAAATAATTGCATCTAGGAAAGATTCCTTTGCTTTCTGTTAGGGGGTACCCAGGGTCCTTGGGAGACAGAAATCCTCTCCACAAGATCCCTTACCATAGTTTAACTAGCAAAGTGATACCAAAAAACAGTGCAGACTTGTAACACCTCTTTCTTGGTTGCCTGGTGCTTTGTGGGTCCCCTGTTTTCTTTCTGTCTGGCAAGTGAGCCCTTGGGGCAAAGGCCTTCTCTTTGCTTTGCTCAACCCAAGGGGTGCTGCAAATGCTGGGTGAGTAGTTGTGATGGTGATTGGGCTGAGTCCTTCGTCTCCTGAAGGAGATTGCTCTGTCTGGCATCCAACGCAGAGTAGTGTCAGTTCGAAGGGCGGCTCTGATGACTAAATAGTGGCATTAGCAAAACTCTCCGCTGGAGCCAGTGGTGTGGCAGAGGGGAGGATCACTCTTCCTCCACAAGCCACATATCAAAGACTCCCGCTTCGGTAAGGGCAGCGCTGCCGTAGGTGTTGCAGACCTGAGGGAAGGTTGGGCTGACTGCCCCAGTGGTGAGTCCCGCTGGCCTCGGCAGCCTCTGCTGACTTGCTTGCTCCGCAGTCGGGCTGCGGTTGCCTGGCAGTCTCTGCGCCAGCACAGCTTTGCTGCTGGTGTGGCAGCATCCATGCCAGGAAGCGTGCCATTCTCAGTCACCCTCATCTGTGGAGAGGGGAACRGATGTCCTTATCTGTCTGCATTAGGAGGCTGTTAATCCACCTTTCTCCCTTCCCCAAATTAAAGGCTCATGTCACATATTGAAGATTATAAACAGGATAAACAGCTAGGTGGGCTAAATCATCTTGCCCAAGCGTGTGATTTCATGAATGCTTTGCACCACCATAAGGCTTCAACCCTATAGAAAGGGGAAGGCCCAGCCCTCCTTTTTCCTCATGTGGGCGCTGGCACTATGGCTGGTCCAGTAGCCAGCCTGGGAGCCAGTCGTGCGGAAACCTGCCTCTGTGGAAACAAAGGAAAACAAGTCCCCTTTGTCTTTTCAAAAGCACTACCCTGCTGATGAGTACCTGGTGTTGGTGTAAGAGAGACTGGGGGAAAGGGTGGTGGGACTGCACCTTTGACAGGAGCGTGTGTTTAGGTGAGTTTAAGGCAGCTGTGAATACAACCCCTGAGGATTTGCTGAGGGGTGGTTGCCACAGGAACTCCTGTAAAATCCCTGGTGTGCTGGAGACTGTTTGTGTCAATACTCACTGAACCCAAAGCATTATAAACAAGGGATGGGAAGACTGGTAAAGCCTGGCTCAGGTCCGAGTCTGCCTGTTGCTCAGAAGTGTTTTTGCATGTTTGCCTTTGTTCATAATCCTTTCGAGGGAGAGTAATAGAAAATGCCCAGCTTAAAAAGGCTGTTTTACAACATGAGATTTCTTTCCGTGTAATTGTAGGTGTTAGTAATTAGTAACTTGTTCTTGCTGTCAGTTTAACTCCTCCAGTGGGCACAACTAGGGTGTTGAAAGTAGGCTAATTGGTCCCTTCTGAGGTCTTCTGCAGTATTGCTCTGTTCACATAGGTGAAATTGTCTGACGGTTTCTCTAATTTTGGGAGAAAATATTCTTTAATACTTTGGGTAAGTTCTTAAAGCCTAAATTTTGGCTTCAGACTATCGGAGAATAAATCTTTACTTCTTCCCTGGGCTCCAGCATGTGCAGAAGGTTTTGAGAGTTATTTAAATTCCATGGGTCACAGATCTAGGTACTTACAATCCAATGGCATGTGTAACTTAACCTGTTCAGACTCTGCTGATCCAGAAGTATGTCATGCTTGAATGACTTYGTATTAAACATGTACCCACTTCTTTAAAGAAGGACTAAATCCTATAATTGAGCCAGAATCTGGGCTCTCAACTGTGAATTATGAGACCCTATGTGCTCAGTCAGAAGAATGTTAAGCATCCAGAAAGTGGAGATTTCAGGCTCTCTAAGAAGTAAGCACAAAAATGCAGGTGCCAGGAGGCTCACTCATTGAGAATACAATATTACTGTGGACCTAGTAGCCCTGGCTTGAGGGCTGCCACTGCATTTGTCCCCAATAACTATATTGTTTTTAATCATGGAAAGAGGAACAAAATGGTAAGAAAAGGCTTGAGGAGAAGGCAGGAGAGGAGCAGATGTCTGAAAAATGTCTCATTTGGGCAAGCTGAGTTTACTTTCTAAAATTTTTTGAAGGTGCCAGGTGTGTTCAGGAGGTTGTGGAAGACAGGGAAATCTCCCGTTCCCTCCTCTTACTTGTTCTGAAACTGAAGTGAATTTCAGTTTTCTCAGTGAGAAGTACGAATCTCCTGCAGAGCTTCGAAATATCTGCTCTGAACACTCAAGTTGGCTGGCAGACAGCATAGACTACTGGTTGGACCATGAATGCACAATTCAGATTTAAGTGACTGTGTCCAAGTCACATGGTTTCTTCAGCTTCCTTTTCTGAGTCAGATGTGTTTCCTGAGATACTCAAGGATCCTGAGGGGAAAAAATAGTGTAAAATACTGCAGAGAGGAGGAGATGATGTTGTAGATATTACAGCTTTTCCATGCATTAAAGGTCTGCTTTTGCTTATAGGTAGGTGGCTGAGAATCAGGAGGTGTCTAAATTATCTTTATTGACTCAGTTGCTTTGTTAAGTGGACTTAATAAATGCTAAAATGAATTCACATATTGCCCGTCTTTACAGATTCCTGTAATCCTGGCTTTAAGGCTATTCTGAATTAGCCAAGGCAGTGCACCTCCTGTCTCCAGTGACTAAAAAGAGCTGTTCCTCTCCATTCTCCACTGTGCCACTGCTTTGTTTGCTTTTGGACACAGCAATATGTGGAAAGAGGCCAAAAAAATTCTAGCCTCCAAGTTGTTTTGTTCTTCCTCACAAGGCAACATAGGGAGGGGAAAAAAAAAAGGAAGGGGGGAGAGAAAGGTGGCTAATCTAAGGGGATAGGTCTTTTCCCTTTGTACGCAAACCTCTTGCCATGCTCTGTGGGCAAAGAGAGGAACTACTTATGAAATTCGTCTGGTTCATAAGCAGAGGATGACAGCATGTAACTCCTGCTTATTGACTTGTGCAAAGCTGAAGCTTCAGGTTAGCAATAAACTTCTGCTACCTGCTGATGCCTGCTGCTGTGCTGTGTAAGAGCTGAGCTCTGTTAGCCTTCTAGCAAACAGCTAGCATTTGAAGTGAAGCATTGCTTGGCCCACGCAAATCAAACTGCTCTCTGAGCTCTCAGAAACCTCCTGTGTGAAAGTCGAGGTGTGCTAATGCGGGAGGGAAAGCCCAGAGGCAGCAACTGTGGAAGCTGTGACAAAGAAAAACTGTTAGATTGATCAGGTCCAATTGGTTCAGCGCTGCATTTTGCTGTTCTCCCAGACTGGTGACTTTAACTGAATGGGTTGTCATGCCTGGAGTGACAGCAGGCTAAATCTTTTGTTAGAAGGAGATGGAGTTACGCAGTCTGCTACAGGTTTCCAGCTGGAATTGCGCCTCCTCTTCAGACTTCCAGTTATGTTTGCACTGCGGTGTTCACTGTTTTTCTTTCCTTCCCTTCTACTTGTCCCCTCAGGCTTGAGCAGTGCTTGGCCGTGCCCCTCCTGAGTGCTCCTTGGAAAAGCGATGATGATCACGTTCATGAACAACTCAGACAGCGAGGAGGAGCCCTGCAATGAGAGAACATCTCTGATGTCTGCAGAGAGCCCTCCAGTACCCTCCTAYCAGGATGGCCTGCAAGCCTCGGAAGCAGGGGAAGCACAGACACATAGGGTAGGTCTGCTTCCTTTTCAGGGCCTGAAGAAATATGGTGTAATGATAGATGCTGTCCTGTCACCCCTCAGTCCCTCCAGCAGACTAGCTGCTAGGACTGGCTTTGGCCAGTGTTGTTCCTGTGGTTTCACTGTCTTAGCCAGCAGCAGTATTGCCTGTTCCTGTTTCCTCCACTGTGACTTTTTTCCCCTTTTTATGTCCGTATATGCTCCTCCCCTTTCCCCTTTTTTTGGTGAAGATGCAAGCTTTTAACCAGACCCCAATGCACATATGACTCTTGGAAGATATCCTTTTCAGTCTTCTTGTTTTGCCAGAAACCCTTTGTCCACTCTGGTCAAATGCAACAAACCTTAGAACAGAATCTTGTCCTACCTCCAGTGAAGCAGCTTGGATCTGCTCCTACAGCTATGCTGTGCTTGCTTTACCAAACTGGTCAGTCTTGTGCCACCTCAGATTTCTTCTCTCCCAGTTCTGCTCACCTCACCCTTTATGTGCATGGATCCATCTGTATGTATGCACTGGAGAGGCCCTCAAATACTCATGCTTTTGACTTAAAAACTCTATTGCAGCCTGTTTGTAATGTAATTCTTAATCATATTGTTCAGTTGGATAACTTCCTATAGGAAGAAGTTGGTATGCTGCAGAAACCCACAACAGCCCCTTGAAATATGACTGAATGGAGCTCTGAATAGAAAGAAAAGAGGATTGTCTTATACCTTTGCAAACTTTTCTTTTCAGAAGAGGCGAACGGGTAGTAGCCATAGCCCTAACAATGCTGCTGACGGGAATATGTCTGGCTCGAGTGTTCCAGTGAGAGAGAGTGCCTTGGAAAATGAAGAGGAGGAACTGACTCTGAAATATGGAGCAAAGCATGTAATCATGCTCTTTGTGCCTGTCACCCTTTGTATGATTGTTGTCGTCGCCACCATAAAGTCAGTGCGCTTCTATACGGAGAAAAACGGGCAGCTGTAAGTGGGGTCTTCAAAACAGCCTCCGAGTACACGGGATCCCTAGCACTTACACATACATTCCAAGCACGTGTGTCTGTGTACGCAGAGTGCTTCCTTGACAGGTCAGGAGAATCTTTACACAACTAAAGGTATCTGTGCAAACACACAAAAGATCTTGCCAAAGTGCATCTAATACCATAAGTTCATCTGTGTGAGTTTTTCCGTACCTGTGCTATACTGATTCGTTAGCACTGTCATTTGGGTGCCTTAAGCAAAGCCTGTGAGTAGAGTTATAATGAAGTTGCTCCATATTGCAGCATAAAAGGCCCAGGCTGAATTCCCAGTCTGTTCACCTGCTAGCTGGCAGCAATCAGGGAATAGCATGCTCATTTGGATGAGTGAGAAAACTGTCTCATTACCTGATGACATTTCTGTTTCCTAAACGCTCATGGTGTGGATACATAATTCCATCCGGCTCTTGCTGACGGTGCCTGAGAGCATTCTCAGGGCTGTAAGAGGGGCACTTCACATTGAGGGCGGAGAAACAGGGACTGTGGTCCCTGAACTGAACCAAAGGAAACCAAATTTGTGGGGTGAGCGAGAAGGGATAAAAACGTTTAAGACCCTTACCAAGCAGGGAAAGGGAGGAGGACGGCACCTGTGATGTATCCTTGGCATTATTGTGAAGAGGTCCAGAGACGTGCAATAGGAGTTACAAGACTTAAAGCCATTTATGGTCTAGTGGTTTTTTTCTTATTTATTTATTTTTTTTATTTTAGAGTTTGGTCAGTCACAACTGCTCTGTAGGAATGTGCTGTGGATAAAGACCACTAATGGTTAGTTGATAATTAACTGGAGCCAGGCCCCTTTGAAGACTATATATCATGTTTACTGTCCTTCACAGTCACACCTCCCTTTCTTTCCTACACACAGAGAGATCCATTTTACCTTGGGGTAGTCTGTTAGAAGAGGATAGATGTGTACTTTACATGGCTTTTGCTTTATACTGCAGGATCTACACGCCTTTCAGTGAGGATACCCCATCTGTGGGCCAGCGTCTCTTGAACTCAGTGTTGAACACCATCATAATGATCAGCGTCATTGTCGTAATGACCGTATTCCTAGTTCTGCTCTATAAATATCGCTGCTATAAGGTAAAGCATTCATGCCAGAGCCAGCACGTGGCCTTTTCCACGTGCTGTGCTGTGAACTTTCAAGTGGCACTTGCGCATCAGTGAGAGGTACAGGCACTGCATTGGCTAGTCCATGTTTTAATCATAGCAAGAATCTCATTGTAGAGAAGTCTTTCCCAGTGGTGGTAGAGCTGTTGTGTTGTAACTAATGGTAGGCTCTTCAAAATGAGGCCTGTTACTTTGTGCTAGTCAGGTTTGACTCTTCTCCATCCGACCAAAGAGTTTTGGGGTTTGTACTTAAGGACTGAGTTGTACCATCTAGTGCAAAAGCCTCCTCTTAAGTTTCAGACAGGCTTTGTGGGAACTGGTATTATTCCTACCTGTGGAGGCTCTGGTGGAAGGGGAGAAGGCTTGGAGGAAAAAGCATATTCAGCTCTGTGGCAGGCTGCCCAGGGAGTTATGTGAGGTACCAGCTCGGCATTTGAGTGCCAGGCGTTGCTGACTTCTAAACTTGACCCTGAGATGGATGTTTTGCGCAGCCTTGGGCAAACCTCTTCCCTTCCCTGCCAAGCAGAGAGGATGTGCTTACCTGTCTGAACTGGGAGCCAGTAAAGATACCCATGGAAGTGGGATAGGGAAGAGATCCAAAAAAAAAMCCCAAAACCCACCAACAGCTAGACTATAAAATGGCATGATGGGAGAACTGTGAGCAGCTGGCTACCTCCCTGCTGCCCCTTACCTGCAGTGGAGAAGGCAGGGTGTTTGGAAACTGGAGAAGTGAAGAGGGAAAGACTGTTGGATAATAGAAAGCTCTTTCATAGTGCATGCAGCACTGCACCATGCATGGGGGAGAACAGGCAGACCCTTTGGTCACTGTTTCTTCTTGCCCTTGATAGTTCATCCATGGCTGGCTGATCCTGTCCTCTTTGATGCTGCTCTTCCTTTTCACCTACATATATCTTGGGTAAGTGGAAATGTTGCAGGTATCATGACAGTTCAGAACTTCCTCACTTCTTTAACTCCCTCACTGGGAGATGATACCTTGAGCATTAAGTGAACTACCTGAACCTTTTGGTACAGAGGCCCTGAGTTACACACACACATTGACAGTGAGTCTCTGGAGTCACTGGTATAAATTGCCAGCATCCTGAGGTATCTGTCCTCAGTGGCCTCTAGAAAGGGTGTCATGTGAAACTGCTGAAGCTGCTTGGCTAGATGGAGGTTCCCAAAACGTGCTGTTGGTGTCTCCAGCTTCTGAGAATCAGGTGCAAAGGCACTTTACGTGGAGCTGGTTCTCTGATTTGTTCTGCCTTACTCTCAGACTGCATCTCTTCAAGCTCATTCCCTTAACTGTAAACTCAGATGAAACCAAGCCTTTAACTTGGTGATATTTGTTAAAATTGTTCTCTTCACTTTTAATATTGCCACTGGTGGGATGACTCTTATATGACTTCTTTACTAAAGATTGTCTTGTAGCCACAGTCCTATGTTCAGCTAAGTCTTGAAATTCATCCCACTCGAATCCTTGGAATCACTGCCTACTTCAAAAGGCAATGTGGTCTTTGTCTAGGCACGCAGTACATAGCTCTCTGTTCCCCTCTGCAGGAGATGTAAGAGCAGCAATTGGGTGCAAGGCAGGTGAGCAGTTAAGGATGGTACAGACAGAATGTAATGAAGGTGCTTTTTGGTCATGATAAGAGTCACTTCTGTCCTGCATCCTCCTGGTGTAGCAGGAGAATTGTCTGTTTAAGGAGAGCTAGTAAGATGTTTTGCTTGTCTCTTGCTTTTATTGGTCAGCTGAATTTCCCTGTTGTATTCCAGGGAAGTACTGAAGACGTATAACGTGGCCATGGATTACCCCACTCTCATTTTAGTCATCTGGAATTTTGGGGCTGTTGGAATGATTTGCATCCACTGGAAAGGTCCCTTGCAGCTCCAGCAAGCATATCTCATTATGATCAGTGCTCTAATGGCGCTGGTTTTCATTAAATATCTCCCCGAGTGGTCAGCCTGGGTCATTCTAGGTGCCATCTCTATCTATGGTAAGTCTGGGTTGTGATGCTTAGGGTGTGGCTTATGGGCAGGTTACTCTGAGACAAGCTCATGCCTATGCATGTCACTCAAAAAATGACTTCATGGGGCTAACAGCTTTGGAAAGAGGGCAGATGGCAAATAAGTTGACTTGCTGGCTTGTCTTCTGGTAACTTGTTCATGTAACTATTGTACTTGTACCACGTCTTTTCTTCCTCATACCATGTCTTTTCTTCCTCAAAGTGGAACACCGAGTCAAGGAAGTACTGAACCACATCTAACTGCATGGTAGGGGTGGTTGGATATTAGCAGTAGTAACCTGGTAGTCCTGCAGGATTCAATTACTGGTTATCAGGAGATCGTGGACTTTGGTCTGAGTTAAAAGTTTCAAGAGAACCTGCAGAACAAGAGGTGGCTGGGAGGTGACATTTCAGATTGGTGAGGAGCTCTGGTGGGGAGAGAGGGTAGGCAAAGAGGAGCTGTACCAAAGACTTGGTCTGTGTGGAAAATGGAGTCAGTGTATGTAGCAAGAGTTTGTGGAATATGAACAAAGTACCTTCAGTCCTCTTCTAATTAAATTTTATGCCTCTGTGTAATGCGGCCACTTACTTTCAAAGAAATAATGTGGTGCTCTCAAGAGGCTTTTTATAGGATTAGTGCAATGAAAATTCTTACTAGCACATTAAGCCTTGGGGATGACATTTAAGTGAACAACATCTTCAGAGACTAACAGCTAGTTATGCAAAGTGACTAAACCTGCCATTCAGGAAATTATCCAGTTGATATTGATAGATGTCATTTTGAGGGAGGAGTAGTTTTTTTTAAAAGACCCAGAACATATATGAATAGTAGTTTGAGATACGATTGCCTGGCCCTTTTTTCTTTGCAGATCTGATGGCTGTTCTCTGTCCCAAGGGGCCACTAAGAATGCTGGTAGAAACTGCACAGGAGAGAAATGAACCCATTTTTCCTGCGCTGATATATTCCTGTGAGTAAAATTAGAAGGTTAATGCTTTCAACCAGATTAAACTTGCAACCTGTTTCTGTGTCAAACCAATGAGCACTATTTTATTTACTTGCTCTCAAACTGATGCACGTTTTATGTCCTGCAACAGACAATTTGTAGGCCTTGGTTTTCGCTTAGAATGATGTTAACTCTAGCTGAAGGGGGGCACCACTTTCCAGACTTGACCAGTGAAGCTGAAATGTTCAAAAGGAGATTTATCGTTTTGTGAATGCAGTGCAGAACATGCCTATTTGTTCTGCATTTAAAAACCTGTGTTAGATGGACAGTAGGGTTTGCAAAGCCAAGTAGTTAGAGGATGCCCCCCAATTTACATTTCCCTTGTGTGTGCATGTTTTATAGACACACTTTAAGTGTGTGATAAGACTCCATCCTTCCTTCAACCTTCTTGTTCTGTGCACTGTATGGATGGTGTCGTTTAGAATATACTTGCTTTGTTGTGGCTGCTTGCTTTATAAAGAGACTCTTTTCAAGCACCGCTCTGCAAACAAAATAGGTCATCTCTTTCCTGGCTTTCTTCTTTCTTCCCTATGCTGTTCACTGGGACAGTGTTCTTGGGTGTTCCAGTCGTATGTTTAAGACTGATAGTTGGAAAACAGGTGACTTAATGCTTATGTGATCTGGGTGCAGGTGTTTCATGGACATCAGTGACTTTTTCATTACATCGTTTGCAGGATGAATGGGTATTTCCAGATCTTGGGTGCTCAGTCAAAGATGCCTACAACCTGGTTTAAGTATTTAATGTTATATAAATGCTCTTATGCGTTCCAAACGGAGCTCCTGATGGCTTCAGCTGCCTTCCCTTTTACTGGGGATTCTGTTAGGCCTGGCAGTAGACAATCTAGATGAAATATCTTACATGATTTAGTTAATAAACAAGTGTTTCTCTAAAGGAGAAGAGAAAAATTGGAAAATAATACTGAACAGAAAGTTCTTGTGCAGAAGCCAGTGTCTCCATTGCAAGACCGCATTCTGTGGCTATCTCTAGATAAAAAACATTGCCTTGGCTGTGCCTATAATGGAATAGCAGGCACTGCATTTGCTTTGGCTTTCTTGTTTAGTTAGTTAGTTTGTTTTTTTAATGAAAACAGGAGAAAGATATATACACTTAAACAGCTGCCTTTAGTTCCCTTCCATTGATCTCAGAATGGTCTGTGCTTTTTTTGTTTTGTTATTTGTTTTTTTTAAATTAGGGATCCACCTCAAGAATAAAGCTCAAGTCATCCTTCAGTTGTTCTTCAACCCAAAATGGAAATAACCCATAGACTGACAGGAGGAAGGGGGGGAAAAACCAAGACAGGCTGAGAGACAAGTGGCTCTCCAACAACTCTTGCATATCCCCTACTTGTATCTGCTTTACTTTTAGCAGAACATGAAAAGTATGCTGTATAACTTAATCTCTGGTTGATTTTTGTAATATCATTGTTTCTTGGAAAATGTTTTCTTTTCATAGAAGAGCCAGAAACAAGGAAGAAAACAAAGGAGATGAAGACCCTATTTTTGGATTTTTTGCTTTCTTCAGCCTACAGAGTAGACTGTACAGACTAACTACTTGTGCTCTGAGACTCTCTCAAAAACTAAATGGATACACTGCCCTAGTTCTCTCTCACCTTCTCTCTCTGCCTTCTAAGTGACTAGGGAACCCAACTAAGAGTGTTTTAAAAGCACTTACAGAGATATGGGTTTATATTTGTAGGGATAGCTACATTCTTATCCTGCATTTTTATAAAATCGAGAATGAAATGTGACCTATGTTTTACACAGTTAACTACTTTCTTCTAGCTGCTATGATGTGGACAGTTGGAATGGCAAAGCCAGACACAGCAGCAAGAGGACCAAGTCAGCAGACATGGGATACAGGTTTGTTTGCMCATCACTTTTCTATTCAAAGCAATGCCCCATGGAAATAATGTGTATGTTTAAGAATCCATAAGGAATGTGGGCCCCTTAATTTTGATGGCTGCATTTTCTTTTTTTTGCAGTATTGTTAAGTTAGCTGCAGACCTCAGTGATCTTATCAAACCTGCTGTCTAGCCTGGCAGCAAAGATGACTGGATGATGTAGTGAGCTGCAGCATTCAGACTGTCTTTATTTTAAAAACAAACGGATAACAAACAAACAAAAAACCTCAAAACCCACAACCAAACAAAAAAGTGCTGTCCAGCACATCAGATGTACTGAAGTCACAGGTGGGAGCACGTTGGTGGGTTTTTATATTTTTACTGGCTGGGGATGGTTAATTACAACATAGGCTCGTAAACATAATACTAAGAGATAAATGAGCTAGTGAACTTAGTGTTGCATTCAGGCAACTGCCATGGAGCGGACATGCTTCTACCTAGCTGTAAGTGCAATTTAGCTTACCCTACCAAGGAAAATGAATGTCTTTACATTTACCCTTGGGTAAAAGTGTATGCTTGAGGAATACCCAACAGTAGCTGATGTACTCCAAGCTTGTGTTCTAGCTAATCCTGTGGTAATTTGTGTGCCTTCGCCTTTATCTTCTTGAAGTGCAAGTTAAAATAAAACTGCAGTTGTGAAGGTGACTGAATAAAATCTGACTTGTGGTGTTTGGAGGATTTCCCATTTGGTCCTCTTGCACTTCAGAGCTGACTGTACCTCTTTATGCTAAGTAGCCATTTCAAGAAAGACATGTATGCTAAGGCTTGATAACTGAACATACTGCTTATTTTCAGGATGGAGCAGTTGATTGTGTCCCTGCAGATAGTATGTCCTGCTTTGAAATGGGCACAGAGTAGAAGCAAACTACAAATGCCTCTGTGGAAGTTCTGTGTGTCTGCTTGCATCTGCAGCAGTAGCATCCCGTCAGACTAACATGGACTGGAAACTTTGTGTCATGCTTTCTGAAAAAACAGAAACTTTCACATAAAATAATGTATCACAGACCAGCTACTTCTAGAAGTGGCATAGCGTGAGAACAGGAAAGATGAAAGGGCTTTGTTAGATACGTTGAACATTTAAAAAAAAAAAAAAACTGTGAAGAATGAAACGTGTCCACTTACCCAAGTGTGAACACCCAGCTCTAGCGTCAATGTGATTCAGAGCAGAACTTTTCTTATAAACAGCAGTCCTCTTAGTCATCCGTTTTTGTAATGCTACTAGCTAGGGAATACCTGAGCACCTCCACCCCAAAGATGTAAGAACGTGCGGTGTGCTCRGTTGCATAGTAAGCTTGCTTCACTTTACTTGTCCTGCTAGCCTATGCAGGCTACAGATACCAGCACGTCTGAGAGTTTGAGCCCGTGCTTGGGAACTGGTGGGAAGACTACCTTTGTCTTTAGTGACTGGTAGAGCAATGCTTACTTCTGTGTATTTACTCACTTGTTGCAGTCATTGAACCCCTGTGTACCTTCCAAAGAAGCTGTGAACACGTAGCCTTCTGGACTGTTTAAAATACACACATTTTCCTCAAACCTGATAAATCCCTCTGCTGGAATTGGTCTTGGTAAACACATCTCGGAGAGACAAAGGGCCTACCCATTCCAGAGAAGCTTCAAAAAAGTGTGGATTTCATGCATTAAAACAAGTTACGAATGTAGCTACCTCTTGTGTTTCTTTTTTGTCCTTTCTTCTTGGTTTATTTGTCTGGAACCAAGCTGAGGATGGGAGAGAGAACCACAGAAGCCCTTCACACTCAGACTCTGAAATTTCGGAGACAAGGAGTCCTGTTCCAACCCACCCCATCGCTACTTTAGAGGAGCTGGAGGAGGAGGAAAGTAAGGGAAACTTTATATCATGTTTTCAGTGCTGTCAGGGTCAGAGCATGATATTTTTACTTGCAGTCATTTACACTTTGCTCCCCAGTTTGATCTATTTGCAATAAATTTGAAGAGCTGTGACTTTTCGAGCAACTGCAGTTTTGAATCTGGCTATAAATGACTTCTTGCTGCTGCAGTTCTGGATTTTGGTTCCACTGACATCTCTTGTCTACCTGGACAGTTTAAGCAGTTCCTTCTTCCCCCCTGCCTCCTACCCCTTTCCATCCACACACTTCCTCAGCTAGTACAG
The DNA here is from genome assembly GCF_003343035.1 of Apteryx rowi. Lineage (NCBI taxonomy): Eukaryota > Metazoa > Chordata > Aves > Apterygiformes > Apterygidae > Apteryx > Apteryx rowi. Next base: position 1,124,917 of record NW_020447963.1, read on the forward strand.
CTGTAGGGCAACACAAGAAAGCACTTCAGGGAAAGGTGCAGAGTGTGTAGTTTTTTGTTTTCTTTAAAAAAGGCAAAAGAGGGGACTGTAAGTCTTAGTCTCTTTAGTAACCTGCCGCCCCCTTACCTCATTGTGGGATGCTAAGGATTCAAGTTGGTAGCCAGGACTAGGAACGTTCACCTGATCCCCAGAGGACAAGAGTGAGTTGAGGAAGCAAAACAGAAGAAGTAGTAACTTGTTTTCTTTTCTTTCTTCTACTTCTCTCAGGGGGTGTGAAGCTGGGCCTTGGAGACTTCATATTTTACAGTGTGCTTGTTGGGAAAGCAGCTGCCACAGCTAGTGGAGACTGGAATACTACGCTGGCCTGTTTTGTAGCCATCCTCATAGTAAGTGAGCAATCTAAACATTCTGTTATAGTCTGTTTAGCACTGCAGTGTTGCCAGAAGAACCAACAGCTGAGCACTGTGAAATCACTACAGGTAACATGCTGGGTATTTAGAAGAAATAGCCAGTATATTTCCTAGCCCAGTGCCCTGTCTGTAGAGACAGGCTATAAACAACTGCCAGAAGAAGCCAAACCATGTGGGCTGGGAGGGAGAGTTCCTCAGAGCAGGGCCACGCATGGAGATGGTGGTAGTGAAACAGCCACAGGGAAGACAGTTAGAGCTGAGCTGTCAGTGTGTTTGCTTCAGTGCTGTAGATTGGGGACTTCTGTCAGCCACAAGAGTTAATGCTGAGAACTCTGTCTTGCTTAGCAAGCATAGTCAAATGGCTAACTCCCTTTTGCTAAGGAGAGCTGCTAGACAAGAGGATGTAGACCTATCTTGTTCTTCTGCTGGAGCAGGAAAAAATAGGAAGGTAGGAGACTCAAAAATTCATAGATATTATCAGTAAAGGGAGATGACTATCTTGCTGTAACTGCTCAAGAACTCAGCCCTGCAAGGTCTAACAACTGCATGCTGTTGAGCTTCAGCATAGGTAGAAAATCATTACTAGGAACTTGCTGTTTACACCAGCAGCCTCATAAAAACTAACTGGAAGGGCAACAGCAGTGGTTTTAAAAGGTAAAAGAAAATGAGTTATTGCGTCCTTCTTGAACCTGTGTTTCTCCACTTAGATTCCAAAGGCAGAGAATGACAGTGACTTCCACTTGTGAAGACTGGATCAAGAAACTGTTTCATGAGAACTAGAAATTAGCTAATTTAAATGGAGTGCATTCACTGTAGCTTTCCTACCTCACAGATCAGAGAAACATATAGAATCACCTCCTTCCACATCTTGGGGTCCAGCGCTGGGTCCCTTTGCTGTAGGGAACACTCTGTTATCTGTCCCTGAGACTTTATGTCCCATTTTGTTTCTTTCATGGTACCGTTAAAATTTGTTCTAGCTCCTTTTGCAATTTCACAGGCTCGGTTAGATATTAATCAAACTTGCAGTCTATAAGCAGTTAGGAAAAGCATCCCATCTACTGAACCTCAGCTACTGGCTGTTTTTTGGAGCCTAGTATGAACATTGTCTCTGAAGCTCCAATGCTGTGGAGGGGGCAAAAATTATTCAGATGAGAGAAGGAATCAGTACTAAGTGCACTTAGTTATACTGTCCACCCAAAATCTACAAAAGCTTTCGTRCTTACACCGATAAAACAATCTTGGCTTGCTATACAGCTAAAAGCAGAATTTGCTTGTAATAATGAGTAATCCAGTCAACAGAGTGGAATTTCTTTTTGTTTGTTTTTTGTTCTCTCTCTTTCCCCAAGAGACCTTGAAAACTAGGAAGGTTTTAGAAGTACATGCTGCTGTGTGTTAGAGCCCTCTAGTGAAGCTCCTTATCTTTGCAGCTTACCAGAATTTAAATGGCTTTATCTGCTGGATCAGTAATTTATACATAATGGTGTAGAACCAAGGCTAAAATAATCTGTAAATTAACCTCTTGGGTTCAGTTGTGTGTGAGCACTAGCCATTTACACCACACTCTCAGCAGAGAACTAAGCTCATCAAGACTGTTGAGAAAAATACCTGACCAACTTGTGTGAAATGTGAAGATGTGGGAAAAGGCACCTCATCCCAGCGGTAGCTCAGGCAGGCTTCAATTTCTGTACAGTATATAGATTATTATTTGTATATTGGATTATTGATGATAGATATGTTTATGGGCTTCTTACTGTATCTTTTTGTGTTTTTTATTCCCTTCTCTCTGGCAGGGTTTATGTTTAACTCTTTTACTACTGGCTGTTTTTAAGAAAGCATTGCCTGCTCTTCCCATCTCCATTACCTTTGGCTTGGTCTTTTACTTCTCGACAGACAACCTTGTGCGACCATTCATGGATACCCTGGCTTCCCACCAGCTGTATATTTAGAAGGAGAAGAAGTGGAAGTTAGAGGAGTGGTGTCTTTTTTTTTTTTTTTTTTTTTTTGAAAGCTTTGCTGTGAAGTATGGTATGCTGTTTGGAATAAGTCATTAAGTTTTACACTTAGTGCCATATATTTTTAAGGAAAACACTAACTCTGTGACATGATATGTACTAAAAATCTAGTCGTTACATCTTAGGCTGAGAATTTTCACAGGAGCCCTAAGTCTTATGGACTCCAGTGAAAAGCCTGGCTCATTGCTGACGTCAGAGCATTACTTAAATGTATTTGATGTGAACACTGGCTGTTTTGAGCACAGAAACCTGCATGTAGCATGGACTGGTGGACATATGAAGGGTCTGATCTGTGCTTCCAGGAGCTAAGGTGTTTTAGTCCTGGAATTGCAGTGAAGTTCAATTGTGCTCTGTAATTGTTAACACTTTCGTGTATTGAAGTGTTGTACGAACATGTAGCAAAAGTCATACCTGTAATTAAAAAAAACCATGGCAGTCAACATGCACAGAGCAGTGTCACACCTGGTTGTGAGCATTAGACAGAAGTGTGGGGCCCAACTTCATAAGCTGGTGTCTATGCGCATAGCTTCTGTTGAAATTGCCCCCAATGCCTATTTATTCTGACCCTAGTGAGACATGGTGAGCAGTGATGGATCCAGACAGGACATCAGCAATAGGAAGTTTAAACACCAGGCTCGTGGTTGAGTGCATCCGCCACTGCAGCTGACAGCTGAAGGCAGGGCTGGCCGTTCCAGGGGTTCAGATCCTCAGTGCGGGAAGGCAGATTTTTTTTATTTTTCCTGTCTCTTCCCAGCATTTTATTTTCTAGGAAACCTCTCTCTGGGTCCATATTGCAATCCTCAAATTGCTATAAGGTGGAATTACTGCACAACTCCAGTAAATCAGTTGACCTGTGACTTCTTGTGTGGTCTCATTTCTGTGTGTACTGTAATCACTCCAAAGATAAATTACTTTCCCTTTATGAGGAGGTCCTCTAACACTGACTGAGGTTTGGCTTACCTGTTTTTTGATACTAACTACTTTTTGATGTTTAAAGACTTTTTATTACAAATTTAAAACCRGCTATTTAATGTAAAAGGGACTCATTTGAAAATACCCTGTCATAGTTTGTATCAAAATATGGGGGTACAAATTTTAATCTGCTGTTACCTTACTCTAAATAAGGCATCATTACTGCTGGGAATATTTACACAGCCTCAAGTGAGTTCATTTAAAAAAAAAAAAAAATCACAGTGCTTGTTGCCAGTAAAAGATACAGGTCTGACTCAGTCTTACAGTTAGATTTATTTAATCACTCTGACTTTTTCTCCACATTTTAAAAGCAATTTCTTACTATTCCAAGAGTCAGTTTCTTAGAAATAGGTAGCTTCTGTGATTTTTTTTTTTTCTTGTACTTGAGTGTCTATTACTCAAATAAGCTCTATTTTCTTTGACAGCTGATCGATGTCAGTGTTTCAAAATGCAACGTTACGCAAGGTTTTGTGAACAATGCAGTGTCACTGAGAGATGCAGAACTTCATGTCTGAAATACTTTTTAGATAAGGCTTTGAATTACGTATTTTTAAGATAGTGCTTTTTCCAATAGACTTGTTAAAACTAATCTACTTTGATATTTAACAAGGACATCATGCAGGTGATTTAAACAAATTTTTAAAAAAATACGTAAGGGTTTGTATGAGCTTTGTGTGTCTCTGAACAAGTAAGTAATTTCTGCTCTTTGTTTAGTTTTCTGTCCTCATTTCTCACACTTGCAATATTTGGATTTAAAAGCTAGAGCTGAAGAGTTAATTATTACTAAAAGGTATTTCCTTTGGAAATGTAAATCAGTAGAAGTGTCTGCTGTTTTTAAAGGTTTATGTGAGAGTAGTTTTCATTTTTTAACAAAAAAGTTCTAGGGCCAAATCAAAATACAGTCACTTGCAATCATGATTTATTTTCTTGGATTGCATGGTATCAAGAGGATATGAAATATTTATATGTACTAGAAAAAATCCTGCTTAACAGGGTTGTAGCGTATTGTTAGAAACAATTTATTTCTATGAAAGTGGAGTTGATATGCAAAGGAAACTGGGGGGATCCTTCAAATCTTGAAGGATCACTGCTGGAGCTGGTGTTTTTCTGCAGATTCATGCTTGCCAAAGATTGGCCTCTCACTGAGCAATTCTGCATAACTTTTGAAAAACGTAATTTAAAAGATAACTGAGCAATGGATTCTGTCAGTGCAACAATGTATTGTCTTGGTGAGGGATAGAAGTATATCGTGTATATACTGGAGTGGTTTTAATTGTGTAAAAGTTTATATGTATTTACTACAAATATATATGTGTATATATGTGTGTATATACACACATACACACAAACACATGAGTTTTGAAATGATATTGAGTGATTTCTTATCTCATTGGACATTTTCACTTGTGCATGAAAGTGAAGTTTTGTTTGTGATCTTAATATCATGCAGCAGCATGGCCCAAAAAGTGAAAATGGAGAGGGTGGGATTTACCCTACTCCCTTAAAAAGGAGCAAGAGAGAGAAAAGGGTGAAGACAGTAGCCATGTGAGAAACTGGCCCAGTGACCTGCAAATTGAGTGAGCGTCTGTGTGTGTAGCAAAGCATTTGTCTGTCCACGCTGTTCGTTCATTGATTTCACTTTGTTACATGCTCTGCTAAACTGGAGTCTCTTTGACCCTGGAGAAGCTCTGAATACTCCCACTGATATGCATCCCCAAAAAAGTACAGCTGTCAGGTAGGCTGGAATGACACCCATCTTGATGAAGATGTCACTCAACAGCTTGAAGTCCTATAGAAGGTGCCATGTATTGGCGTTTCTGTAGATGACCCATATCATGCCAACTCCTCCTCTCCAATCTAAAATGAGTGTCCCTTTGTATCTGGTCTCAAATGTGGCTTGGGCATACATCAATCCCTAACATGTAAGATTGAGGCTATGTTCAGGAACAAAAAGTATAGTGGTAAGCCTGCCCAGTGCAAATCCAAGCTTTTCACTGCTGGGAGATATGCAGCCTTCTTGCAGTATTTAGTTCCTCTGTCAGAAGCACATGCAATTCAATCATTTTGGCGTTGTCCCCTTCTGACCCCACAGTTGCTGCTTATGCCTATTACTGTTTTTCTTCTTGCCACTGCATTGTTGCTTTCTGTTGTTTGTTTGAGGTTTTGTTTGACGTGTCTGCTGTGCATCAAAGACTGGAGATGCATTCTGCCCACAGATATGGCACAAGAAATAGCAAAGTCATAAAGAAAGTGTAAGAAATAAGTCTATTTGTAGGATCATACAGTGCTTCTATAGCAGCTTTCATCAGATGCCTAAGGTCTCATTCATAATGCCTAACTTCAGGAAATACCTCGGTGAGGAGGCAGTCTGTATTAGAATTGCCATCTCCCTCTGATTCACAGAGAGAAAAGAATGCATTTGCAATGTGATATGTCTCACCAACAGCTTTACAAACACCTACTGTTGAAACTGGGCCAATGAGAGAAGTGGATACAGCAAAGTCACAGCACATTCCTATCAAAGTCAGAGAAGGAGCAGTGATTTGGTCTCCCACTCCCTCTTTGCACCAGTAGCTAATGACACCTCCTCCATGGGGCCATGAGATGAAGTCAGATGGATCATCTCTCCGAGTTTCTGGCGCTCACTGACAGGACCCTAGTGATGACTAGCTCAAGGGCATCTGCCCTTGTAAAACAAAGCATTGGAGGTCTGCCTACCCACCCCCAAAGCAGTAAATTTCTCTGCTTTGTTCTTGCCTTTCTAGGTACTTCCAGTTAATTACACAGTTTTTTTGACTTCTTCTTCCTTCTAACTTAAACTTTTTTTTTTTWAATCAAAGATACAGTTGCTTTTCTCTTTCCTTTAGTACCTGGTCTCCCTGTTTCTGCATTAGAGATGCTCCATGGCACCCATGGGAGGGCAGTAAGTCTGTATGGAGAAGTACCAGCCATTTTAAAGCACTCTGCTGTGGACTCCCTGTTGTTCAGTGAGGCTGAAGGCCCTGGAGTCTACCTCATGGCAGGGAAARAACAGGCACCCCACACCCCAAAACAGCTGCAGATTTGGCACAGCAAGGGAGAAGCCTTGAGTGAGTGTAAGCTCATATGGCACTAGAATCCATTTAAAACCAGCTGGTTTCGGTGTGACGCCATGATCAGCCCAGCAGCTCCGGATGAGATACTGTTATTACACTGCATGCTCTAAATTTTGTTTGGGTCTTTTTTTTTTTTTTTTTTAGCACCCAGCCCTAGTTTGAGTACACCCAAGAGTAAGTCAGAGGCCCCTCCAGGCATCTCTAAATTAGATTTTCTTCTAAGTATCCTCAAGAAGCAAAAGAATAACTATACTCATTGCTTTGTCATGCCTGTCACTTGCAGTCTCCTCTTCCTTCCCAGCAGGTCCTGGTCATCTGAGTAAAGGGTACACTGCTCTCATTCCAGCTCTTTGCACTGGGGGATCTATCTAGATCATGTTTCTTGTGTCCTATGGAAGAAGAGGGGTTATTCCAGTTTATTCAAACTGCATATGCTTTATAAGAAGGTATCTTGGACAGATGTGATACCTTTGCCAGATTCTCCTCTACTAAGGTATTCATATGGCCCCTAATGCATCTTCCCTAGTTGAATTTATCCTTGCTTCCCCTGCCCCCCATAAGGTAAGGCAATGTGAGCTGTTCTCATCTTACAATTAGAAAACAGAGAAAGAGAGTACGGGTGTAAATGCTGGGCTTGCTTACACAGGAAAGATCTGCTCAGATCAAAGCATTGAACATGAACACACAAGTCACTCTGCTTCCTTTTACATCTTCATTTTGCTGCAGGTTTGCTTGCCTCCATCTTTTCCCGCTTTCTAAATACAAGATATTTGCCCTGGGCACTCAAAGAGTTAACTGAATGTGAACATGTCCCCTTCATGCCACACATTTGTTTGACAGGTGCCCAAGAGCACATTTTGGGGAGGCATCACTGCTCAGCACTATTTATGGCTCAGTATTAAAAAGTTATAAATAAATAGAGGCTTTGAARTGGAACTAGCTAAACTCCTTGATATAGAAACCTGAGACAGGTATGGGGCCAAGTAGTTGGAGTGGAAGTTTTCCAACACTGGGAACTGTTTGAGTCCTATCAAATGCAACCTGAACTAAGTGGCAGCTCCCAAGGCCAACTCATGATTAGGCCTGTGCAGAAATAGATGTTGTGAAGTCCCCTAGCCTGGCACTCCCTAACTGTCTTGCAAGGCCTGAAGAATCAGAAGGGGGCAGAGCAGGAAAAGCATTAGGCATGTTTTCTCCTACATCACTGCTTTCTATCATTTTTAGGGAGACCTTGCTCACCCCAGTATTAATGGGAGTAACTCCACATCTAACTTGCATTTAAGTGAAGTAAGAACAATGTAAAACCAGCCAGAGAGAGAGTGGAAACTTGATCCAGCTTTTAACTTACGCAGTATCATTCTCTCAGCCATTATAAAGCTAAATATAAGCACATGCAATTCTCCCTGACTTTGTAGAACTGCATCTGTTTATGAAAGAATCTGCATCTTCCTTTGAAATGGGTGTAAAGCAGGCAAGATCACTGGGGCTGAATGAAGGTATTCAGGATTATTTTTAAAGCTACCTATCCACAGCTTTGATATACCAACAAATAGTAGTAATAAAATGCCAGTAGTGTCAACATAACTACTCCAACAGGAACTCTTTACTTCTTCATGGTTTTGGGAAACACATGTCCTCTCTGCAAGCCCCTGCTAAATATGGCTTTTGTGATATTCTTGGAAGTTCAAATATGAGCTATTTTTATTCTCCAAATAATGTGTTAATAGTCTTCCAGCAGTGCTCTGCAAGGGTTTCAAGAGGCATGAACGCTGTTTGATTTTCTTCTTTAAYGGGGGAAAAAATGTGATTTCTGTCCTTACGTTATTTGAATGGGCAAACTGAGAATTGAAATGGCAAATACACTTGGTGATTTCAGAGAACTCATCATGCTGCCAAATCAAACTCTGGGTCATGCAGAAAACTAATGAGAAACAGGAATCCAGCAAACGCATTTGGCTATAGAGGCTGTGATCTGTGGACTTTTAGCCTAGGAAAGAATACAAGGTTAGAAGTGCATTGGAGGTGTGGGTTAGATTTACAAAAGAGGAGTGGGGTGCTGGCTTCTCTATCCGGTGTTGTTATGGCAGTGCAGTTACAGCTTTCAAGACTTAAACAGGATAGGAAAATGAGGGTTAGTTGGGGACATAAAGCAATACTAGAGGCACCTATCCTGTAAAGAGTTTGGTCACCTTCCTTGCTGCCATTGTGTGCRTGTGCTTTTCAGTGCCGTCATAAAATAGGAGTGCTGCTGCAGAGGAAGAACAGGGGAACATCCATCTTCTAAGAAAGGGGCTGTGTTTACTCTGCTTTGAAAGCAGGCTGCCAATTAAACTGACGTGACAGCTGCTAAACTGTATGGAGTGGATGGTACATTAATTATATAGTCACTGTCTAGGCTGCATCGTTAGATATTGTATCTAGTAGGATCACTGAAGTAAAGGGACATCTTTGTGCTCCCATCCTGGGGCCCTGCAGGCTAGAAATCTTGGAAGCATCGGGGAGCCGATGGGAGAATGAACCTGCGCTGCTGGTTCTTTGCGCAGCTGTGCCTGAAGGCAAGCTCTTCTCCCTGTGCATAGCTACAGGGCGTGTTGAAATGATTCTGCTGTGCTCCCACTGAGGCTTTCCAAGCACTCCTTTAGGAGTCTGGCTTTCTAAGAGCACGACATAGCAGAAGAATGCCATTAACCTTATTTTACAGATAGAGTTGAATAATTCGCACGAGGTCAAATGAAGGGCTTAACCTGGATGCCTGGACCATATCTTGATCAGCCATTCCTTTCAGAGATTTCTATTTACTGCTGGAGTCTCTCTCTTGGCTGACACATCGGAGTTCAGCTAGGATGTTCTGCCGCCAATCGATCTTTGCCTCCAGCTATGTAGACACAAATGTAGATACTAGAGGCCAGATTATGTAGTCCTTCTCAAATGACCTCAAGAATTGGATCAATAGCCACAGCATAGCAGAAAAAGGGTCAATCAGGGTCCAAAGGTAGCAATAATTCTGCTTTCCCTATAGACTGACTGCTAAAAGTATATTGTTGGGACCATCTATGAATTACCCTCAGGCAAGTGGCCAGAGCCTTGAGTGCATCCATTTGCCACACAGGCACTCAGAAGAACCCGGTAACTTGCCCTGTCTCCCTTCCACACCTTGCACTGTGTTTGAACAGCAAGGCAAGACATGGGGAAGCCAGCTCTCAAGCCTGCGGAAGAAAATACATTTTCTTGTGAATGATTCCAGGCTGGGGCAACATAGCTCACTGCTCTCTAGCTGTGTGACACAAGGCAATACTGCACCAAAAGCTGGTGGTAAGAGCTGAGTTCAGTAGCGTGCTTCACCATTAGCCAGCAAAGCAAACTACAATGACTAATGCTAATGTGCAGGCTAAGTTCTCCAAAGCCTTGCAAAATCCTCAGAAATCGCTCTGTTTCTCCCATATTCTGTGGCTCCAGCCTGCCTTTCTGTTTAGAACCAACCCTGTGCAAACTGTTCTAGATAACCCTTCTGTCCTTTGTAAAAGGCTCTTTGTAGTGTCTAACTGTAGGCAAACRACTTCCTTCTGTTTGCCTAGTTTCAAGAGTTTACCATATTTACCTAGGGGATGCATGCCTTCATTAGTTATCATCTGTAAAATGAATCCTGGCTGGAAACTGCAAATAACTGTGTCTTTGCACTAGGCCTCTGCAGGATCGATTGAACTACGTGTAGTCAATCAGCTGATGAGAGAACAGGGCAAAGCACTCACCAAACTGTGCAAGCAAATGCAATTTACAATGAGCAGAAACAACCGATCGGTCTAGCCCAGAGATAAAGAAGAATTACAAACTAAGTAATGTTTAACTGAGTCCCACAGGTCCTGGGAGAAACAGGAATACCACGTTCTTGAGGCACACAGCTGCTAATCAGACTGCTACCCTCTTTTTAACTTGATCCCATCCAAAAAGGCTTTGCTTGATATTCGTAACAAGCACTAGTTGTGCAACACAGTTTGAGCRTACAAGCTATATTCCAAACGTTTTGCTGCATTAATTGCTAAGATGGAGGGGCAAGGTGCCTGTCCTTGCCCTATACCATCCCACAAGCTATCCAAAGACAAGGACTGATATCGCTTTCTTCCATTTAGCACTTCTCTCTGCAGCCTCTCCACCTGACACTGTCCTTCTCTCAGCAAACTCCACCCCCATGGGCTTGTCTCCAACTTTCCAAAGCACCCAGTTCCCACTCTGCACCCTTCTGGCCAAGTTTGCGGGGGGAACTGTGGACAGTATGAACCACAGAAGAGCCTGGTGTGGTGGTGTGTTATGCTGCAGAATTTTTTCTGGTGAGCCGCTGTCAGTGATGAACATGCTTGTAGCCTGAGCTTGTTGTGGCTTGTTACAACCCAATCTAGAGTATAACACCTAGTTCTGTTTTCTTTCATAATCTAAAGAAAAGAAAAAACAACGTTCACCTACGTATGTAAACTTCTAGTTTGAGAGAACATATTTTCAACACTTCTTGTCTCCGAGGGGGAGAGAACACAATGTTATCTGGCCCGCTGGGAATGTGGTGCGTGGGTTGGAAGGCAGGGCTGAACCCTGGTGAAAGATAATGAGGCTGTGATCTCCCTTGCATCCCTGAGTAGAGAAATCCAGAAGGATACTCTAAAGTGCTGGAAGAATGCTGCTTCTTCCCAAATAATCGTTAGAGATGATCTCAGCATTGCTGGCTCCGCCCCCACCTCCCATTAGAGTTCAGTACTGTATGGTCAGCTCCCCGGAGCTACGCAGCACTAGCCACAAAGACCCTGTCAAAAGCCACTGCAGTGCATTCTGGATACGTAATAGCAGGAAGTACAAAATCCTGGAGCCTTAAGCTTTCTCTCACCATCAGCCTCCCAGGCCTGTGTTGATCTCTTCCCCCCCCCCAGGCCCAAGGACATAATAAATTGCCTCTGTGGTCCAACACCCTTTTTGCCTTGCTTTCCTAACACTGGTTACTCGCAGGGGCACAGAGAATGGACGAGCAGTGCGAGCAGGGGCATTGAGAGGTATCTGTGAAAACAGCTTTCTCAGCAAGGCAAAACCTAAGGCATAAGGGGAAGGTTTCTCTGTCTTCTTGATACTCCTTTCTTTTGGCTAGGGAACACAGAAGCCCTTCAGCAGTCAGGAGCTGAGGAGCACTACTTGCTTTCCCTGATTTCTCCTGCTGTGCGGACCAAGGCTGCTTGCTAAGAGCCCTGGAAAGAAAATGGGGATGGGGGTTCATGAATACGTGTCCTGTTCCCTGCACTGTGTCTTCCTCTTAAGAGGAAAAAAACATTAGTCTCTAGAACTGCCACACTGACTCCTTCCATCAGCACTAAATCATCTTAGAAATAAAGCGCTCACTGACTAAATAAAATTGAGCCTTGTCTCCTTCCTTTTTCGCAGTGAGAGGAGAGGGAAAAGAAGGAGAAGYGCAAAGAACGCCTGAGTGCTTTGGGATGAAAATACACAGTTCAGGAATCAGAGCAGAGCCGTTGTAAAAATAGCTCATCATTTGGATCCTATGATGATATTGGATGTGCATCTACCACTGACTGAGTCTGAGAGATCTCATTTCTTTACAAGGTTATTACTCTCATTCTTGGCCATAAGGCCACGTAAATAACATATGGTACAAACAGCGTCACTGGAACCTGCCAAAGTTTTGTAATACCTACAAGTTAACTACTGAAACCAAGCCACCTGTCCAGTGATGATTTCTTGAGCTGTTCCAGTTCATCATCCTTATATTATTATAATATGTTGATGGCACACAATAAATCAATGTGGTCAGATAAGACATTCTTCCTACCTGAAGAACTTACCCTCTAAAAAAGATGAGTGAACACAAAAAAACCCTATTAGGTAGCTTACGTGACCCTCGGTGGTTGCTTGGAGAGGGAGAACTGGGGGAAACATTTTCAGAGCAGTTTTTCTTTGTGGTTAACTGTGTGAACATGGGAGAAGTATGGTGATGTATATTTTACTGTGGTCAGAGAAACAGCTCAGGCCTGTCCTGTGTAAAAGGGCTTCTGAGTGTTCTCTGAACAGCCTGGATGCTTGTTAGCCTAATGGCACAACCAATGGTTGTTTAATTGAGAACCCATTAATTCTTTTTTTTTGTATGTTAGTTAGCTGACTACTAATTTCCTGTTGCAATGGAGCCCTTCTTACTGTAGAGCCTAAAGGTCTTTCCAGGCTCCGGTTCTCTAACTTGTTTAGTTTGTAAAAGTTTAGCCACTCTGGACTATTCTTCCTCATATACGCCTGGAAACTCAGTCTTCTTTGTACAAGGCTTCAAAAGAGGCCGGCTTTCTCCGAGTTCTTCAAAGCAGTCGGCACTAGAATTGGCACAGCATTTCCTGGGTGTTCCCTGGCATCCAGTAAGCAGCTAGCTGTTAGGTGGTGAACAAACAGACTTCTCTCAGAAAACAGCAAGCAATCTCACCCAAAAGCGACCAAAAGTGACCCTTCTGGAAGTCACATTCAAGAAGCCTGAGAATCTTCTTGTTGCTTTTACCCCAGACCTGCAGCAGAGCTATTTATGCACCTCATGAAATTGCATCATTGTGTCCTTCATTATATAATGTATCAACAGGCAATATGAGGTGAAGATATGATGACACAGTTAAAGTATCTGCTAGACAGTCAGGACTTCTGGCTGCTATATCAAGCTTTCTCTCTGACCTTGGGTAAGGTACTGACCTCTCTCTGACTTGCAAAATCAGAATATTTGGAGAACTAAATAATCTTCAACAAACCATTTTAACATCAGTAGAGAGAAGGCTCTGGGGAAGAGTGACTTATAGTATTACTTATAATCTGAACAGAACGTCATAGATGCAAGGTTCTTGCCGTAAATGCTCACATTTCTGGATAAGGCACCAATATGTTGCAATTTCAATATAACAATACTGAACAAGAGGCGAGAAGCGAATTACAGCTGTAGCACCAAAGATGTACTGTGGCTGATTTCTTGATGCTGTTCATTTCTTGTTCTTATAAGTAATCAAGAGATTCCCGAAAATCTGGGAACTTGCTTTTTCACCGGATTTCTCAGGCTTGCTCTGTAAATTCAGATCTGCATTGCACACCTCTGCAAAAGAATGCAAGCATCTAACATAGAAATTACATGGGATTTAGACACTGAGTAAAACTTTTAATCTGCAACAGTCTCATTCTGCTGTTACATCACACTGGTGGAAGCACTAAGGTATCCACAGATGCCAAAGCTTTTTTTTTTACATGGAAGTTTCCTAGGTGATTAAAGATCCACAAACACTGGTTTATTCTATCTGCACCTCTTGAAGAGACTTAATCGGGCAAGTGTTCGCATATTTTGCAGATAGCACATTTAGCAGATCAACTCCTACACAACTCTGACAGCTGATTCAAAGCAGGGATGAAGCAAGTGTCACTGCTGTTTTATCTGTCTTTTGGTGGAGGGCACAAAACCAGAATGGGGCAGGCTGGGCTGATCCCCACCGGATTCACATTCATACCTCCTGCCTCTGAAGAAGGTACAGTTTGCACAAAGCCATACTGTAAATTTGTCTGGGATTTGGAAAGGATGGAGGAGTACCCCATCCTCATTTCCTCTTGCTGAGCTTTCCCATTGCGTAGAATATAATAATAATAATAGGACTGGAGAGAGGAGAAGGCAAGAGCATGAGTAACAATTAGGGTCCCAATGCGAGGGTGGAATGCCGTAAGTCTTCACTAGCAGACAGGGAACCTGAATTTAGATCTCCCGAAGCCCACGTGAATTGTCAGCTACTAATTTATTACATAAACTACCTTATTCTTTCCAAAGGAAAGAATGACTCCCTCACCTATTTTTGTAGTAGAACACTCTTGTCTCTTCTTTCTCCAGGTTTCAGGGGTATGAATCTCATGGTTGGTAGCACTAAACCAATCCCAAAGGCTGATGGGATTTTCTTTGTTACCCTTTTCTTTCCAGTGTACAGGGAGATCTTGCATGGCTTCTGCCCTGGAACAGTTCTCCCAGTGCATTACATGCAGCATGCCTGCCTTTCAACCTCAGCATTGGACACTGTTAGGCAACCAACCCCCATAAAAGTTTGCTTCTGGCTCCTGATTTTGAGTCGTGGGTGTCCTATTCCTATTCCCCCCAAATAAATAAACAATAACAAAAAAGAGTGTAAAAGAGCTGTTTCCAGCAGCTTCAGTCAAGCTTCTCAATCCCAACTGTTTGCATACCAAATTGGGTGGAAGGAAAACAGGTCCTTTTTCCTCTTTAGTTTAAGTGTAGAGAGACCCAGCCGTATCATCAAATACAGGGGGTCTTTTAAGGATCCAGAAAGCTTGGGAATATAAGGTGTAATGCAAATTTAACAGCATGGGCAAGAATATCCAATGATTTACTGTGTGGAAATAAAGTGAACCAATCAGGCCGTCTTTAAAAGATGGGGAGAGCTTTACATCCTGTGCCTGTTCTGCCTAAATCCCAAACTATGACAGTGTGTACATGCAGAAACCCATGGAATTCCCTGTGCTCAGAACAGTGACTAAGACATATTTCACAATTAGTACTGAGCTGACATAAGCTAAGTGACGTTACACAGAAACTTGGAACCGACATTCCAATTCAGTACAGCAATAGGTTAAAGAAAATTATCCTTAAAGAAAATATATTTCTTTACAGGTGTGAGTAAAGATCACCTCTCTTTTAGAGAAAATGGTATGGAATTAACCAGAAATAGAACATTTAATTTGTATACAGAAATTTCTGAAGATATCCTTGTTGAAATTAAGACGACTAGGCATTTTTAGACAAAACTTTTCAAGGCTGATATCTTATTACAGCTCTGTTTTTGAATCATCTAACACATCCAGTCTGSATCTAGTTCTAAGACATGAAAGTGTCATGTTTGGCCTTTCCCCTTCAGATATATTGTGTCTATGCACAGCCTGTACTTAGAGGAGTAAAAAGTAAAGAATGTACCTTTCTCAGGGATTTTTTTTAACCTTTTAAGGTCAAATCCAGCCGTTCTAGTACTGACTGAGACTTGTTTCCAATCCAGATAATGGCTGAGYGATAGGTTTTGCTAAATATACTTGTAGGTGTCTGTTCATTTCCTAGCAGAAAACGTCCCATGGTCTAACTGGGAAGATGAGCATAGCTTGAGTGGGAAGTAAATCTTTTTATTTTTAGAAAAATATGAAGGAATAAATGTAACCTTTACACAATATTTTGTGTGTTCATTAATACTAGCCAAATAACCTCTCGTATTGACACCTGGAGATATGGATGTAATTATCCCACTTTACAGACGAGGGAAACGTGGCACTACAAGATCGGCAGTCATATTCACCAACACGCTGTATAGTGTTAAACCCCTATACACATTTGCAGCAGACCATTTATCCAGCTTCCTTCTTCACAAGTGCATGGCACCCGCAACTCCCTGTAACTTTGATATAAGTCCTTCAGGGTAGATTTAAGCACTCCAATTCAAACTACCAGTTAGGTGAAAAGGTTGGCCAAAGTAAGCAATTGACACAGCTGAAATTAAAACTCAGGGCTGTTTGCTGGTCAGTCCTACCAGTTATTCTAGGACAAGAAGGAGTTATAAACTCTGTTAAAAAAAAAACAAACAAACAACTATTTAATCCCTAAAACTTGTCCAAATACACTAATGCAGCCTTGCAGCAAACAAACTGCAAAGAGTGTCTTATTTGTTATTTTTTTAGAGAGGAGAGCTGCTGATAGAGCYGTGTGCTTACCACACCGTCCAGAAAGGTACAGAGTTGCTTGTTACTACTAGCTCCTTGTAGCATCTTTGAGACACCGCGTTGCTGGAATCAACCTGCAAGAAACGACGCGAGGTTTTTCTTTCCAACGCACATACGAACATTGGCCGTAATTTCCAACGTGCATATGAACCGCATCGTGTGTGATTTTAAGCCAGTGCTTAGAGAAACACAGGCGCACCCAAACGCCAACGTTTCGGGGCCGCGCAGCACCACAAAATGGAGCTGCCCCTTCCGTTCAGCCTGTCTGGGGACAGATCCCCGGCCCGGGGGCGCCCCCAAGCCCCTCGGCGCCTGACCGGCCGCGACGCCCCCCCCACCGGCCCCAGAGCCGCCTCCCGCCGCGGCGGCGCGACGCTCCCCCACCCC